>NW_006800240.1:125887-142270 GCF_000485575.1 Poecilia formosa | reverse complement strand
GTTCAGGCTTTTTAAAGATTGGCCAGAAAACTGCAATCGGTGCAGATAAACAAAAATTATGGATTAAGGTAGACACAAGCCAACAGATTGTAAAACTCACCACCACATGGTGTATGTGGATGTGCATTAATGTATTTGTGGTTGCTTTGGAACAATGTGGTATCAATTAGAGGTAAGTGCAATGCCAACTTTCCCCAATCGCCTGGCAACTCCTGCCCAAAACTACCCGCCTCCAGGGTCCCCTGGGTAGGCATTAGATACACACCCACCACCAACAAAACTTTACTTCTACTTCTCCTTTTTTCTTGAGCTTTTTCCTCTTCCTGTGCTTCTGTAATGTTCTGATAAAATATGCAAAGCTTCATCATTTGTTTTTGAATGTGCCTCTGCTCAATTGCTCAGCTAATGTTTGCATGTTTGCTCGGTTTTCATAGTTTGGCTTGTAACATTTCAGTTCAGTTCGAACAAAGGCCAAGAGATTTTATCCCCCATGCAAACTCACTACTTTAGTTTAAAGATCGCAACGTTTAATGACTATTGTTTCTCTGCAGCTTTCACCCAAAGAAGTATATTTGTGTTTTTTTGTAACTATTGTGTCTTTGTGGTTAATTTCCAACTTTTCCCAGAAGTAGTTAATGTTTTAAGCACAATTTTATGTTTTTTTTAAAATATTCAGTTCTCTCATCCTACCATAGATGTTTTTCTGATCATTTTATGCCTATTATTGTTGTTCCTTTATGTTTCGTTTGTTATTTTGCAGATATTTAGACTGAGTTTTAGCATTTTTGTGTTGCGGTTTTTCTTTTTATGTATTTTTCTGTTTAATTCGATTGATCTTTTCAAAGAAAACCAAGTTAAGCTAATCAAAAATCCTTGAAGAATCAGTGTAATTTTGATAAGTTAACATTGTATGACAATTACGCTTTCATTTTTAAGAGCAAGGTGAATTTGCTCTTAATTCAGATTTAAAGTTCAGATTTTCCTTTCTCCAGGGCTCGTCAGACCCTCCCAGTAACACAGACACTCATCATCTTCATGGCCTAATTTTACCTGGCGGCTTGTCTCTTCTGCAGATTACACATACACACACACACACACACACACGCCCACACACACAAATATACACACAAATGTTATGCTGACATTCAGGCATGCCCACACATTCATGTAGAGACAAAGCCTCTCAATATGCAGAAGTACTTTGCAAGCTTTACAGGAATTCACACAAGTCGGAAACATTTCAGTGCATAAAAATGCAGCTTTTTTGCAGAGTTTACAAGTTCCTAAGAAGGTAAATAATCTACACAAAAAGATAAATGCAAGCATGATTGTTAAAATTCTCCAAGTAAGGGAATGTTTTACCTCTAGTCACATAAAAAAGCCTCATAAAATAGTCATTTACCATCTGGATCTGTAGACAGAGTGGATCTCTACATCCTTCTTGTTTACATTTTTTCTATTTAACTCCAGATTTAGTTTTTAGCACATAACGAGCAGAAGATGTTTCCCTTGGGTGGCCCAACGCCATGTTTTATGTTATATTAGAGCTTATATATTATCAAAGCAGACGCAAGTGGGAGTAATAAAACTCTAAGCTCCGTGGTGTGTATTCAGGGTGTAAAGAAAATACAGGGGGGTTTGTGGGATAATTGGAGCTGAGAATAGTAGTTTATTTATCCCAACTGGAGAGTATATTATCTGCCTGAACACGAAGCCCCAATTTTCCGTCTTGGATTTATGGGAGAAACGTTCTTGGTTAATTTTCTGAGCTTTTAAAGCCTGAAAACAAAGAGAAGGGAGATTTCTCGATGGAAGTGAGGACTATACAGGGTTAAGTTATACAGGATATAATTGGTTATATACAAACTTTAAATGCACTACAGATGAATGAATTATAATCCATGTGACATGTTTTCTTGGGTTTAATCTGTAAAGGTAATCACATCCTGCAATCCTGATAAGATTAGATGAGATGTTTATGTAAACTGAATGTTATTTTAAGTCTTCGCTGAGTTTTATGAAACCATTTCTGTAGTCAGGATTACATTTAATATTTTACTTTTTTAGCTCATATAATCTGATTGGCTGTATAAAGTTTTAAAAATGTTCAGTTTATCTGAAGATGAGTACTTTTGAGCAGTCAGTATCTTACCTCCAGTCAGTAACCTCACAATTACAATCTAATTTTGATTCTTTGGACCACAATTCAATTTGATATCAGTTTGATTCAATAAAAAAACGAGTTAATAATAAGAAGTATAAAAAAAATTAATTGGATTATCTATTAATAATTTTATGTATTACTTATGTTTTTTAATTAAAGAGCCAGATTACTTTAACTGTGTATAGCAGTAAAAACTAGAACATTAACGGTCTATGTAAACATAAATAATTTCTTGTTTCTCATGGAAACATTTTTGAATCATTTTCAAGCATATTTGCACTATAATGCAATTTTGACCCAAACTCCTTACTAGTACATGGTAAAGTATGCTAAATTGATGTTTAGCAAAACTGCTAATAAGCTTAAAAAGAAAAGGAAGACAACTTCAAGTCAGTGTTTTTATATTCAACAAAAAGCTGACGTACCGGTTTAAACTGCTCTAGTGGAGAAATGGCTTTATGCTAACGACAACTCAAATTTAAGCTAACACAAACAGAGCTAACAACCGCTCAGAGAAAAGCTAACAACAATGCTAACAGCTACTAAAACCAGAGCTAACAGCCCAGTAAATAAAATGTATTAAAGAGTATTTTACTTTTACATTTAATGAGAATAATTCATGAAAACAGCTTGATTTGTAAAGATAGAGGTAAATTCGCCTCATTATTATTCAAACAAAATCTAATTTAATTTTTTTTTTTAAAAATGTAATTATCAAAACATTTAGAATAGAAAATTGTAGACGTATTTTTTGTCTACAATACAAAGTTGTTTATTCAAATCACTTCCTTTTTCTCATGAAGAGAAACAGTTATTTGCAAAACTAATTTTTATTTGCAGTCACAATGAAATTGTCCCAGCAGTTATTGTGATAAACAATAAGGTTGTTTTGAGACCATTTTCCAGTAATATTATGCTAACGGCATAATAAGAACACATTTTAAAAAATCAATAAACTTTGAATTCTAATGAACCTTTAAAAAGATGTTAAATATCCAAAACAAATGAACAAAACGACACATAAAATGAATTAAATGAAGTCTATGTAAACAAAATAGTCCTTCAAAAACACAGGCAAGTTGAAACAAAAGCAATGAGAAAAGTAAAAATCACAATTCAATGATTTATTGATTATTTGCTTAACGATTCTCAAACTTTTAGTTTTGATGCTCCCTCTTTCTGCATTTGAGTCAAAAAAATATATTTGAAAAGTTCAAGAAGATGATTTAACTTATAGTTTTCATGTGTAGATGTGCTTGTGTGTGCAGCGGCGGCGTCTGGACAGGTTGAGTAAATAGTGAAAGCTTGGCCTCTTAAAACAAACTCGCAGCGTCTCTTGTGCTCCACATCACCTCAGGGACTTTTCGCATCTGCAGCTAACTCCCATTTTTGTGTAATTACCACTTTTATCCCAAGCGTGTCTCGCATGCAGCTTCGTTTGCCTCCTGCAGGTGATTAGCCCTGCAGACTGCAACCAGTGAAACTTCAAAGTCTCCCCAGTGCAGCTGGGGGTGTTTTCTACCTGCTGCAAGATGTTAAAGTGTTGCAGCAGAGGTGTGACCTCATGCAGAGGGGGTGACAGGATGTTTGGTTTTACATCTTTCATCTTTCCATGTACAGTCCGTGTGAAGGTCCGCCTGGCCGTTCTGATCTCAGCTAATGGGGGAATGTTGTTTTTCCAGCTGCAGAACTCGTGACGATGGTGGCTGTGGTTTCTGCTCTCACCTGCTTCGCGCCTTCAGATCTAATCATCAGAAATCCACAGACAGCATACAGCTTCATGCTAAATTTAGCTTAATTCAATAGCTGGGACACCTGGGTGGAGATTTCAATGTTTGGACTTGGTAGATGTTTCAAACTGTCTGAAATCTGGCACAATTGGTTTCAGGATTGTAACCAAAATATAATCTAGAGTATTTAGAGAATTATTAGAAATTAGTGTGGTTTCAATCTAAAACAATCAAAGATGCAAAAAAGTGAAAAAAAAAAATACTTTCAAATATAAAAATATGGAAATAAATTCTGTGTTACAGACAGTAGTATTATTATTCCCTGTGAAATAAAAGCTTTTGTACATTCTGTCTGTTTTACCTACAAAGTAAGTACGATAATTTCTCTCTGAAACTGTTTTCTGTTTTGTTGTTCATAGATAAAACAGGGGGCAAAGATACGAGCCAGGTGGGACACCAATAAGAAAGAGGTTTAGAGAAAATTACAAAATAAGAATGGTGTTTTGTTGTACCTTAACACTTTTAAAAAGGACATAACATGCAAAATTCACTTTTTAAACCTCTAAATAAATTTTATTAAGCACTGAGAGTCTCCAGCATTGCAGAAAAGTTTAATTTAGTCTGTCCTAATGCTTGGTAGATACTCTGTTCCACCATTTTTTTTTCCTCGCTGCGGCGTTTCAGTCCAGGTTCAAGGATGGATACATCAAAACATTCCTGCATCAGAGCCTCCTTGAATTGTCTGGTTAAATTTTTATTTAATTTTTTTTTTAAATATTCCTTTATCAGTGGGGAAAGTCCACATTTTATGCAATAGTTGGTGAAAATATATTACAATTCATGCTTGTTGCAGTTTATTTTCACGTTTGACCAAGATTGTTTGTTTTACATTGGCTGTTATACTCTTTATTGCACTGACTGAACACATTAAGTTGTTTTTACATGTTGGACCAACTTTGTGAAGCTGTTGGTGTATCTGTGCTGTACTGGAGCAGAGTGACCAATAAACATGTGATTCAGTGCATTCATGTTTAAAAAATGGATCATTTTAAATCAGTACAGCCGTTTTAGTAAGACGAGACTGAAACTGTGGCAGAGTTCTGGATGGACAACAGTCTCTTTTATTCTCCACGTCTTTTAGTTTGAGGACAAAAATCTGGTTTCAATCTTCCATACATGAAACAGCTCCTTTACTGCATGCGTGTTTTTTTTGCTACAGATCGAACTTTCTGAACGAAAATGTTCCTGTGTCTGTATAATCAGTCCTCAACCTACAGGAATTTAAACCTGCAGCAGCAGCAGGGCCTCAAGCTCCCATCGCCTGAAGCTCCTGCAGCTGAAATGCTGCCGAGTTCAGATAGCAGTTTCACTTCTAACCACCAAAACAAGCTTCAAAGTTGCTTTTCATTTTCCTCTGTCGCTCATTTCATTAAGAACTTTTAATTTATTTTCCTGAAAACTGAGCACTTTCTAAAACAGGCGTCCTCATTCAGCGGCTCAAACAAGGAGCCAACTGTTTTCAGTCGGCTGTGAATGCAGCGCCCGCGGCTGGATGAGGGAATTAAAACGTCTTGCAGCCTCTTGTTGCTTTTGTTCACGCCTTCATCCTACAGGATTGTTATGGGTGTTGATTTCTGAGTTTCTGCCAAAGTAGCCTTGAGGAAAACCTTCTTCTACTTTGCCTGTTTGGCTTTGAAGATGTTATCTGATAGTGGGAAAGCACCGTGTGGATCAAATGGAAGCCTAGCTAAACTTGGAGGCAAAGAAAGGAGGGGATTCATCAGAAATGCAGACAATGGTAACTCTGGAGGAGCTGCAGAGTCAACAAACCAGTACCCCACATCATTTTACTGTTAGAAGAAAACTAAATAATCACCAAATACTACATTTCTACCAATGTTTCTACCCAAATTTCAATAACAAATAGAAACTATAATGTTAAAATCTGATTTCTGTTCCTCCAGTGCTTTTATTTTGACGTTAATTCAGTAATAAATGGAGTTTAACAGTGAGCTAAGTCTCTGCTGCCATCTGCTGGTTCTTGTGGTGTATGGCTGCATCAGCATGTGTGAAAAATATGAATCTTTTTGCTTGTAATTTGGACTTTATATGAATTATTCTTTGCATATAATGTTTTAGGCATTTCCACACTGTAGTAGCTTTAGCTTCCTTTTTAAGTTCATTGTAAAGATTTTAAAGGTTCTGCTGCAGTTTCTCAGCTCTACCAGCTTCATGACATATCAAGTTTCAGACAGTTCACATGCTCAGATGTGTTATTGTCCACCAGAAAACACTCCTGATGAAACACATCTGCTCCTGTGCAAAGAATAGTGGGAAAAAACCAAGCAGAGAGTAAAAAGCTGAACTTTTTATGGCTTAGTCGCCTGGGGCAACAGCAGACGGCGATCAGAACTGGTGGTTGGTGATGTTCCGGGTCATAAATCGGGGACGTTAAGTCAGCATTTGGGATTATGTTATCGGACAGAAATGGATGGTGATGTTGTTTTACTAGTTTCTGATGCTTTCGATGTGTTTGTTCTGCCTCACAGAAAGGAGGAGAATAATGAGAATGAAATGAGAGAGACAGGAAGCTGCTGTGACGTAAGATAATTGCTGCAAAGCTCTAATACTGAGTCACTTCATGTTCAGTTAATATTCAGTTGTGGGTAATGCAGTACAACAAATAAAAAGACGTGCAGCTTTATTTGACACTGAAGTTAAATCCGACCAAACTTCTCATGTTTTAGGTCAGTTAGATTGCTAAATACCACAATAATACTTACTTACTTTAAATAATTACTTAATATTTACGAGTTCCATTGGCATAAAAATGTCTTGTTGTAAGTGAAAGGTTTCTTGTTTGTTAGTTTTGTCTTATTTCAAATGTACCAAGAAACCAAAATGACTTGGTAAGATATTTTTGCAGTGAGAGCGTTCTGCACATCTGCTAACAGCAGCAGCGTTGTCTGAATAAACAAATGTGCCACGCAGTTTTGGGTGTGGGAGGTCCAGCAGCTGGAATGTGGAACAGCTGGACGTCCCGCTTGGCAGACGACATGGACTCTATGACGATGAGGAGGAAGAGGAAGATGTCTCCTTCTCTTATCTGTGAGAACCTGGAAGTCTGGGGATTTTCACAGTGAGATGTCAGCTGCTGCCTCTCATTCATCACTCCGTGCTGCTGCTGTGTTTCTGTCCAGCTGTGCTGCTCATCACATTTCAACCAGAACAACACAAACTGACTTCTTCTGCGTTCGTTGTCCTGGTGGAACAACGAGTAGCGAAGCACACGTCCTATTTGTTATGGAACCTGATTCACTTCTCGTCGGCCGCAGCTCATTTGTTTTCTGTCGCAACACGTGGAGAGTTTTCTCACAGCGTCATGTAATTTGTCAGCTGCGGCGTTCGTTTCTCCACAGGATTTTCCTGCTTTTTCCCACAGTCTGGTGGCAGAAGAAATTCCCTTTTAAAGAAATAATACTTAAAAAAAGAACACATTTATTTAGAAAACACACAATAATTATTATTTTATAAATGAATACTTCTAAAATGTTACCAATACATTGCATATTTGTATATATTTTCGGTTGAATCGTTGCGACACATTCGCGCTTTTAGGTAGATTCTTACCCAGAATGCAAATGGAAAAAACCGTGAGCGAAACGGTGACTGGGACTGACTAGTATATATTCCATTGAGGGAAAATTAGTTTCACATCTGCTCAAGAGCGCCCCACATATAAACCAGAAAATACAATATATGAAAAAAAACACTGAATGCTCTCTGGTATGAGGAGGCGGGCCGGATCCGGCATTGTTCAGGGGGCCGGACCAAATGACGTGGCGGGCCGGATGCGGCCCGCGGGCCGTAGTTTGGGGACCCCTGATATAGAGATTTAAATATAGAGATTTAAATCAATCTCTTTACACAAAGAGATTGAATTGTTTTGTACGAGGGATAAAAAGTTTCATTTGATTTCGTCTGAGCAATTTACCTTTCCCGGAAACTGCAGGGTGGACTTTTCTTATGTTTTTCTTCTTGCTACTCTTCAGTAAAAGTCACAAATGTCAAATTTACAACTAATAATTGTCCTGTTAATAGAGTTATGTCATGTCATTTTACTGCTTGTTTTATTAATGCTGTAGAAGTATTAGGTGACTTCTACAGTAGGTTGTTTTTGGAGGATTTTATTGAAAAACATCAAATTGAAAATGTAAAAACATGCCACACGCTTTAGATATTTGTAGAAACGTCTTTCTTTTGTTGGCTTATCATGTCAAATCCCAACAAAACACATCAAGGTTTATAGATAGAATTTGGAGAAATATCAAAAGGTTTTGCAAAAATGTTAGATTTATGAGGAGAAGTCATTTCTCTTCTTTCACAAGCATTTCCTCTGCCCTGGTTTGCTTACCAGTTTAGAACCAACTCAAATAATACGACAAATTGAGTTTTGGGTTTGAAAATATGAACTTAATCTGAATATTTCAAGCTATTTCTGCAGATTGTGGGAGCCAGCTGTTCAGGGAGGAGTTTCAGAGTGTTGGGGAAACTTTCTGTCATCACATCTCAGGTCTCCCCCTTTGGCCTGTTCACTGGGAGGGTCTGTGAGCGGTTTATGTCTGAGCTGCCATTCAGCGGATGCTCAGTGGGCCCCGATCAGCGTGGATTTAACTCCTGAGCGGCTGGCTAACAGGTGGCGTTCAGGGGAAACAGTGGAGCTCTCTGCTGAAGGGAAACAGCAGCATGTCGGGGATCCAGACGTGGTCACTTCTCCTGGTTCTCTGTGCTGGCAGCTTGGAGGCTTGGTGGTTTTCCAAACAACCTCAACCTACAACAGGAAGCCCAACCACAGAAGGAGCCACCACTCCCAGTGGGGCATTGGCCACCACTCCCAGTGGGGCGTTGGCCACCACTCCCAGTGGGGCATTGGTGACGGAAGGGACGGAGGATGGCAAATTATCGCAGGTTGGGGAGGAAATCCTTAAAGTGGCAACTGGAATACGTAAGGTTGTCGACGACTGGGATGCGACTACAACCGCCTGGACTACCAGTGGAGGCCTGACAGGGACGGTGGAGGCAGCAAAGCCCAACATTACAGATGAAAAAGGCAGGTTGAGAGGGGCGAGGGTGGAGCAGGGGGTTGGGGAAGGGGATCGGATTTGGTCCGGTGCAGAGATTTCTAGCGTTGACACCACTTCCACTTCACCTTGCTTCCCTGTCCCCTCTGATTGGCCGATATGCAAACAGCCAAACGTTTTCTCGCTGCCAAACTTTTTCAACCACACTACCGTGGAGGAGGTGGAGGTTGTCCTGCGGGAGTGGGTGTGGCTTGTGAGGGCAGGGTGTCACCGTGGTGCAGAGCGCTTCCTCTGCCTCCTGCTGGCACCCCGGTGCCCGATTCCTGCTGCACCTCTTCCCTGTCGCGGCTTCTGCCAGGGACTGCAGGACAGCTGCTGGGCGTCCCTGGAAAACGGGCGTCTCCCGGTGGACTGTCACTACCTGCCGGAAACAGAGCAGGAGTACGAGAGTCCTGGGTGTGCAGCTGTTAGTAGCAGGAAAGGTAACCCGGTGGATTGAAATGTATCCTGAGTGCCGATGCATTTCAGATCTGGTTGTTTGTGTCTGTTGTCGTAAATGTTTACACGTTTTGGCTAGATGTGTCCATCATGAAGCAACTTAAGTTAATATCTTATATTTTAAATCAGGGATGTCAAATTCATTTTTATTTTGGGCCATGTTGATAAAACCCATTAACAAACTGTTCAAATATTAATAAATAGTTGTCCCAGCATTCTTACAAGTAAATAATATTGAATTTTACAATATTTGGTACTCGCCATATCAATCACTTGACCTCAAGTAAGGCTGAGGCAGCAGTATCGTAAAAGTAAGAAATACTGCCACCTGCAGGTCGGAGTTAGTAGTCACTTAAACCATTTTTTTTGTGTATAGATATAATAAACTGAGTTGTGCATTAAACTGAAGGGGCTGATTTATGTAATTTGGAGTCTGGAGTCTAGAGGGCCGCATAAAAAGCAACTGAGGGCCAGATTTGGCCCCCAGGCCTCGAGTTTGACACGTTTTAAATCATGTCAGATTTTCCTAATTGATATTTTCCCTTTTTTTCTGCAACAAAATATCCAATACGCCTACATATTAATGAAACTGTAATGTAATTACAGCTAAAATGTTAAAAATTGAGAGGATTTATTGTTACGAAAAATTCCAATTAATGATCTTTAAAAAAAACTAAACTGTCCATATTGTCAGGATTATTTGTACTATTTTAGCATCGATTAATATCAATAAATCAGTAAATGTAGTTACTAGTTGCAGTTTAGTGATGCAAATCACTTTTTTTATTTGTGTCCGAAAGAATGAAACAAAATGAAATAGTACAATAGTATAAAATTGTTTGACATTTCTTAGTTACCTAACATCTCATTTACAGCGATTCTGGTTACTTAAGATAATCATAATCCTTATTTATGCTTCAAATAAGTCGTATTGTAAATAAATAATTAAAAAGCTTATATTCTTTTGTAATGCGAAAAAAAACAACTCTTTTTTTGTGTTTTCGTGTCTTCATAAATTTAGCAGTGCGGGGTTGTCGGCTAATTTTCAGGGTTAACCTTTGAACTGTGCTCCATAAAACTGTCAGTATGTTTTCCCATAGGAACAGTTTGTACAAATGTCCCAAATTTAATGGACAGATGTTCCAGGTTCATGTTTAGAGAACTTTTTCTATCTTGTAAAGTAAAAAATAATTGGGACATTTTGCTCCAGAAAGCCAACAGGCTTGTAAATTTACACAGGGAAAGGTGTTTTGGATGTTGCTTTGCATTGTGCAGAAAGGGAACAGAAGTACAGCTGTGCTTCAATTTAGTTTTATGGGTTTTAAACTCAACACATGCAAAGAATCAACTTAAATTGATCAAAATGGGGAAGAAATCTAGGAGTTCAGGTCTTCCTCCTTTTCTTCTCTCTCTTATTTATCAACTTTTGCTAAATTTGTCCCTAAACCACCTCAACTTCAAAGTTTTTCTCAAATTACTTAACCGGAGCTGTCCGTTGTCTAAATCTTAGTGAAAACTCAGCGTCTTCAGCTCCTCCTCCAGTCTTAATGATGTATAGCTGTAAATATATACGGCTGTATATCATGGCAGGTCTCACTGCCAACTTGTAAACTTTCCTTTTCTCTTGCAGCCTCATGTCACAAATCTTTCCTGACATTTCCCGATTGCTTTGGATAGTTGACCCCAAGTACTTAAACTCATTCATCTTCAAACCATTTACTCCCTGGAGCTTGTTCTCACACATGTATTGTGTGTTACTGTCACCCACTTTCATTCTTTTCTCCTCATGTCTCCTGACCTTCTCACTCCTGATCCATAAAAATCACAATGTCATCTGCAAACATTGTAATTCATGAGTGCATGTTCACCAGAGCTGGTCTCTGATCGTTTTCCCATCAGTGGGCGAATATTTAAAGAGAAATGGTGCAATGGTCATTACATTGGTGTGCTGAATGCTTCACCACTGTCTTCCAGTCAAACATGAATAAGGAGGGTTGCAAAGACTTTTATCAAATCAAAATGAGGCCATGAAGGTAATCATAATAATTACCCTTGTTTCCCAGAACATATTTAATCTACTAAATATATTTCAATTTCTAGCCTCAAAAACAGAAAACTCCCAGACAAAGCAACAATTAATCAGCCGACTTTGTGCATTTTCATACCACATTGGCCTTAAATAGTGCCTGACATTTACCAAATGTTGTTTTGTAAATAGGTTATGAGATTTTGCATCGACTCGCCTTCAGGATGTTCAGTAATCACCATGCACCAGTTCTTTGGGACATTTCGTAGCAGTCGTGCATTAATGAGACAATTCGGACCAGCATGCAGCACATTCAATACTTATTTTCCTCCTTTGAAGAGTAGTAAAGTAATTATCAGCTAAGGTGGCTAATAACAACATGAGTAAAGATTAACAATTGGTGGGGTCGACCAAAGCTAATAATTTGAGTAATAACCATTTAGAACCAGTAAAAACCAGCAACTCCAGTTGATTACCAAAGAAAATATGCAAAGTTACCAAAATCTCAGAATCTGAACAGGTTACCTGGAGATTGGAGCCGTTTAATTGCTCTGGCAGATTTAACAAAGATCATGGATGCTATAACTTCTGCGGTAGTGGAAAGAGGTTTCCAGTGTGCGAGTTAATGCAACATCTTCATTAGGCATTTAAACTAATTTCCCTATTTTAAAATCAAAATAGGGAATGAAAACAAAACAAACAAAACATTGTTGCAACACATTAGAAATCAGTACAGGATTTGTTTTGGCACATATTCAGGTTTTTTCTATCATTTTTGTGCAATAATTTAGATTTTCATTGGATTATAAGTAATAAACTTGTGTTTGTTTTTTTCTGCTCAGTATCAGTTTACTCAGACGGGTTTTCCCCCAACCCAGTCCTCCGTTTCTGTTCTGGTTTTTATCTCCTCTTCATTGTGCTGACTTCTAATCAGTTGCTGGGATCTGCTTCTTTCCATAATCCCAGAGAGGGAAAGTCAGTGAGGTCATCTGGTGTGGGAGAAACTTTTTTGGGTAGGGGTGGAAGCTGCAGATGACATTTATGATGGATGCTGTGGGTGGGAAATCGTTTTTTCTTGGGAAAGACTGCCTATATTGTATCCTTGGTTTGGAAGAGGGCAACAATGTCGAGGTTGGAAAAAAGAGAAGCCTTGTAGCTGGTGTGACACGAGGCAGTTAGTGGTTTCTGCCAGGGGTCAAAGGGCAGCGCCAGTCGCCTACCCTCTGAAACCAGCAACGCTTGCTGGTTTCAGTTAAATGAGTGTCGGGCAGATGACTAGGAGATGAGCAGACAGATGGTGGGATGCTGTCTGAAAAAGGCTTTTATATCAGCTCAAACACTTTGTTATACTTGGAAACTATTTAAAGTCTCTAAAAATGACCCCAATGTATTTTTATCCAAAATTAAACTACTTAGAGCTGGAGATTAAAGGAGGTAGTAAATCCAATCTTTCAGAAATTAACCCAATTTCCTGAACATGCTTACACTTTTCAACAAGGCTGGTTTCAGAAGATGGTACAATTATTTCCTCTTTTCTGCTTCTTGTGTTACTAATTAAGTTAATTGAAGATGATGTTAAGACTTAGGAATGCGTTAGAATACCTACTGGGGGTGTAATGATACCTAGAGCTCACGAGGCGAGACATGAGAATGAGATTATATTTTAAAATCATGTTAAAGTCACTTTCTGGTTATGTTATTGTATTATTACTGATAATCTGGGAGGGAAATGGCAGTACTCTTTACAAGCTTCTAAAGAAATCTCGACATTCTGATTTATGTTGTGGTCAAATAGTTTTTCTTCCAAGGATTTTGTGAATCTTGTTGGCGATACATGTCTTGGTATATTTCTTGAAATATAACTACTTCTGAAAAATAAATCTGATGGGCTCTGTGATCGTTGGGTTTTACAGCAGGATAGTGATTCAAAACGTACAGTTTAGTTGACACAAACTAGAGTTTGAGGGCACAAAATCAACCTTCTTCAATATCCATCTCAGTCTACAGACTTAATTTCACCTTTGAGGTGAGCTCAGGAGAAAAGAGCACCAGAGGATTGGTCAAAGATTGCTCCTTACTCTACACCATCGGTCTCAAACTGCATTCCTCCAATGCCGGTCTGCTGCAACTTTTAGATGTTGCTCTGCTTCAGCACACCTGGCTCTAATATTACTTCATATTTTGAACTCTGCAGAGCCTGACTGCATGCTATTGAGGCAGTTTAGCCATTTAGTTCAAATCTGGACTCTTGCCCTCAAGCAGTTTAAGCCCTTTGCATGCCGTATAGTATTAAAGGTGAAGGCAAAGAGTTGTCCTGTTGGAAACAGTGAGAACTTTTTCATTAATTACATACTTCGACGTCTCGTTTCTCTGCTCCAACCAAATTCTTGGCTTAAAAGTACGTTTTTAAGCCATGACACTTCACAGTGACTGCCTATCAGGCGGCATCGGATAGCTCTGATCTCTCAGGGTAGGATTAAGGTCCTGGCTGTGGATCAGAGGTCAATCGAAGGTGCAGCAGCTGTCTCGCCTCTCTTAGTTAACAGGTTGGTCCCCAGAGGACAGAACTACAGCTGAGCGGCAGCTTAGCGAAAACGTTTGTCTCTCTTTCTGACTGTGTGAACGCCAGTATTTGGTTTCAGGTTATTTGAGGATGAAGGGTTTGATTCAGCACAGTGTATCATTATGTGGTCAGATTAGCATGCCTCCGCTGGGCTTGTTTGGCCTAATAAGGCAGGCAGCGCTTAAAATTAGGTGAAATTCAGTCCTGGCTGGAAATAGTACTGACAAAGATTGTGCACAATGAAGCGTTTTTTCTTCTTTTTTTTTCTAGCAATAAAGACATTTCAGGTCAAGAAGAAAGTTAACTTGTGTTTCTGAAGCCATTTATGTTTTTACTTTTTAACAATTTAAAGTTTAAGTTGTAAATCTTTGCCTATTAAACATTGGTTATTTTTGTATTTTCTGCAAAAAAAAATCTATATGTCTCCCCTGGGGAGGATATAAGACCCTCTTCAACCTCTGGAGGAATCCTGTTTGCTCCATAATGACCTTCTGGCATGTTTCTACCAGTGTTTTCTGTCAGTCTTATTCTTTTGGGGCTGTGCGCTTCATCCATCCAAGGGTCCCTCATGGTCCACTTTCCCATGGATATCTGACACGCATTTCCTTCCTCCTCCTGTTTGCCCATCTGTCCATCTGAGCCTCTTACTACTGCTGGAAGCGGCTTTTCCTTCAATTTGTTAACCAGTGATGGATTTCTCTGAGATATCTGGAAATGACATGGCAGTAATCATGTGAAACTGAATATGTACAAGTCCTAGACGGAGGGATGGTCAGCCCCGATGATTCTCTCTGGAGACCTGAAACCAAACAGGACAGACTGAATAAATGGCAGAAAAAAAACATGTTTCTGTAGAAGATTGTGCAACTTGAGTTGCAGGAAGTCCAGTCTCTGTTGGGCAACATCTATCTGAAGTCCAGAGAAATGGTGTTTTAGGAATCAGGAGTGTAGAAACGGTGTTGCTGAGGATGGTGAAGGGAGGGAGTGTGAGAGATGGTTTCCAAAACTCCACCATCGTCTTAAACTTTTCACTGTCTTGAAAAGTTTAAGCTCCAGGTGGTTCTGACCACACCGGTGGACCAACCAATCCAATGTTTTAAAGGTTTATAAACTAAAATGAAGAGAAAATACATCCACTTTATAATAATTCAGATTATTTAATAAAATGTAAGATTCTAGGATGTAGGATGAATAAACCTGTTTTCTGAAGCCAGATTCTCAGGAAAACCTTAAGAAACAGATTGCAAGTCTGATAAAATTAAAACTGTACGTCTGATTTTTAGGCAGACATTTTCAGTGGAGGTTCATTTTATTACTTCTAAGTTTATGTTTGTGGAGAAACTGTGGTCGGTTTAAACAGCTTCCAGATGGGGAAATTTATTCAATTAGAGCAGAACTGGAGGGTCTTAATTAAAAGCAAGTTACCCTGCTGAAGTGAACTTTCTCTGCACACATGAGCTGCAACAGCTGCAGCAGCTGCATTCATGGCAGATGAACTGATAGCAGGTGCCCTCAGTGGGAAGAAGACCACCCTGTCCCACCCCAGATTCAGCTGGATCAAAATCCCACAAGGGTCCACGCTAAGCTAAACACAAGAGAAACAATAATAGTGCTGCACAGTTTTGCAATAAAAGATTGTTACACTGGTATTTCATTGGTTAGGTTTAAAGCTGTTTTCTTTAAAATTACATCTAAATTAAGCGGAAACAATATAGAGCTCTTTTAGATGCCTAATTATCATGGCCGTTTATTACAGTTTAGTTTGTCATGGAAATATTGTAGTGTCACATCTGCTTAATGGTAAAATCCTTGTACCATTTCTGTTGGAACCTATCCAGATAACTAGTCCAGGAGCAAAACCAAACATCGTTTTCCTTATCAGGTATCCAAAGACATCCCAAAGCGTTCCCAGTCCCACATAAACTCCATGTCTCCCATGAATCTGCACAAGGCCAAAATTCATAAGTTTATGCAACCCTTTGAATCGGTTGTGTTGGAGCAAACCTGTAGGTCTCCAGCACCGTAGATGTGGTGTTAGACACCAGGAGAATGCATTTTTATTTTAGTTTCAGAAATGGTTCAAAGGTTTAATCCACGCTCTAAAATTTTATTCTCTGTCTCGGTCTCTCTTGCAGAAAAAAGCGGTGTCTTTTTTCACCAGCTGGTTGGAGATCCTCCACCGGATTCAATAGCCAAAGTTACAGTGGCCGGAGGAACTGCCTACCGGTTTACCTCAGCGTCGTCATCAGGACAACTGGCCAAGGACTTTGTCCCCAGTCCTTTCTACAGGGACTTCACCATCATTTTCCACCTCAAAGCTT
>NW_006800240.1:123566-125512 GCF_000485575.1 Poecilia formosa | reverse complement strand
TTAAGGTAAAAATTTATATAATTTCCTTGGTACCACAAGTTTTATCTTCTTTGTCAAATGCATCAAACCTTACTCTGTCCATACTGCATGTCATGTTCACCTTGTTTCTAGTTCTGTAAGATTTCTTTTTTATTGAACCTTTAATTGCCATCCTCCAGTGGCTGTCTGCATCTTGGCTTCATTTCTACCACACACTTCTTGACAGAAGAATCCAGCCAAATTGTGGGCCAAGCACACCGTCCCCATAGGGATCCTGCAGAGCAGGACTGGTGGGTTTAAGCGAGTGCTGGCTTCACCTGGAGTTGGTCCAAAGAGCTTCCAGAGGATGTTATACCCTATAGCTTGTCATCTTCCACCACTTGTATCAGCGCCTTCTGCTTCCTCTGCCTCCCACAGAAAATAGCTTTTTTGTTGAGACGCCTCCACTTCTGTGCTACAGGCCTGACAGAAGCCTCAACTACTGGTCAGGAGGGTCTGGTTGATGCCTTCTCTACATCATCTTCTTAGAGGACCACAGTCTACTTCCCATCTTTTCAGAGGATACTACTTACTGCTTGAAGCTAAAGCAACAGGGCCTGCTCAACGCCTCCTTAGCACGCCCAAGACCAATATTCATATTGGCATTCAAGAGTGCTGGTTTCTCTAGTGATGCAGCAGCAGATCCTTTGTCTGCAGGAGCAGCAGCTGTTGCAAAGGTTTTCCGAATCCACAGCAGCAGCAGAGCTGTGTCTGCTCTCAGGACATCCTTCATCGTCTTCATCCCCTGTTCTACGATCAATCTCTCCTGCACTGTTCTCAGGAACCACTTCTCAGCCTTTTGGAGGTCCACCTCAGACTCGTGTTACATAAGTTCTCAGAGTTCTTTGGCGAGGATGCCGAGGTGGACTTGCCTCGTGTTCCTGGAACCAAGATCTCTGATGAAGGTTTCCATGGAGACACACCTTGTTCCCCAATCCACAGTTTTCCAACAAGAGAGTCCACGTCTTTTTGCCTCTGTCTCCCGTTCCAGTGATCTGTCGAGAGTCTGTCCAGTCTCTATGGCACTCTCTTCATAAATTTAACTAAACCTTTACAAATTCATGCTTCTATTGTCATACTTGATTGCTTACAAGTTGTTTGTGTCTTTAAAGGGTGAAATTGGAGAGCTAAGACTCGTGGGAGACCCTCAGGCATTTCAGGGCTTCTGTGACTATGACGATTACTCAGATGAAGTGAGTTTTTCTGTAATCATCTCAATTAAAGTGAATCAACACTTTAGTTTAACACATTCCTTCTCATGTCTCAGAGTTCTGGAGATGGTGGCAACAGAAAGGCTGATGGAAAACAAACAGGAACGACGGTAGGTTTGTGGATTGTCCAGTTAGCATATGACATAGCTGTTATTGCTGTGTTGAGGATTTTGTGCATATTTACATCTAAGATAAAATAACTTTCAGTTTCACACTTTTGTCCCCCCAGGGCTCCTCCACATCCTTACATCCTTTTCCGATTTCACCCCAAAAAGGAGCTGGAATCGGAACGTCAGGTGAAACAAAATCTAAACTAAATCAAGAAATATAGTCAAAAGTTACAGAACAACTTGGAGACGTGATACAGCAGTGATACCTCAGAATCCAGAAACCTCTGCCAAAAATTACTAATGTTAGTCAAAGTCTAGTCAGCTAAAATATGTACTTGATGCTAATTGTCTGGAACTGAGCATGAAGTTTTACCCCAACGGCCAATTTTGTCCATTTTAATCTGTAACTGGAGCATTAAACATGACTCATAAGGCATAAGGTTGGAAAGGTCCACATATGCAATTCTTGCTCTCAAAGCTGCTGCTCGTTTATTTTTGGCCTGTTGCAGTCTGTGGGAACTGGATTAGCAGCAACTTTTTGTTCATCTGGTCCACATTATATCCTCTTGTTTTATTCTCTGTCTCGGTCTCTCTTGCAGAAAAAAGC
>NW_006800240.1:34769-122719 GCF_000485575.1 Poecilia formosa | reverse complement strand
TCCCTCTAGTGTCATTCTTTACTCCCGTTCCCCAGATTCTAGTCATTTACCTCCTCAAGCCTCATTCGCTGCAGTTAGTTTCCCTAATTGGTTCCTTTGTCGTCTCCACTTCCTCCTCTGAATATTTACCTCTCAGACTCGTTACTTGTCACTTGTTCCTTCTGTTTGCTTCCTTACTCTGTTGCTCCACGGCTCGTGTTCTGGCATTTCTGGACGTATTTTGTTAAATCGTGGCTCATATCACTGTTTCATTCTTCTAGAATAAAATAGAAAGTTGACTCAGTTCATTGAGTTTTGCAGACTTTTGTGCACACTAATCCAGATTATCTTCAGTCCCACCTCAGCATTTCAACGAGCTTGAGGTCTGAACTTTGACTTCTACTCAGACAAATCCAGATTTTACTGTATTTTGGCCATTTAGGTTGAATTTTTGTAAATTCTAGCAATTTAGGTTTCTTTGAGAAGTTAGAATATACTTTAGTTTTGAACCAAAATTTTTAATTAATTGTTATATTTGGAATTGCTTGGATTACTTTGGTAACTTTTGCACCTTCCCATTATTTTAAGAGATTAAGAATACACCGTCGGGTGTGATGGATGTTTGTCAAATGTCCAGTGTGATGACAAGAGGTTTTGTAAAAAAACTTTTTTTACCACTTTTTGAACTTGTGGCATCAAATTAAGTCAACTTTTGTTGTAAGAGTTTTCTAGTTATTGTTTTGTCCATATTTTTGCTGGAAATAAACTTTTTTTTCAAACAATTAAGTAGAAAGTGCTTTCAGGAAACAAACCACCTGTTGCCATCCATGGGACTTAGGAAGTCATGACAATTTCGATATATAACACTAGAGTATTAAATAAATAAATCTAAATGTATATATATTTTTAAAAAGTATAACATTAACCAGAGAGGAACTCATAAGAATACATTATATTCAGTAATTATTATAGACTTCAAACTACTTAGTTCTAATTGTTAACTAGAGTTTTACAAATTTATGCTTCTGTTGTCTTACTTGATTGCTTATCAGTCGTTTGTGTCTTTTCAGGGTGACATTGGAGAGCTAAGACTTGTGGGAAACCCTCAGGCATTTCAGGGTTTCTGTGACTATGAGGATTACCCCGATGAAGTGAGTGTTTCTTTAAAAATCTTAATTTAAGTGAACAAACACATCTGTTTGACACGTTTCTTTTCATGTCAGGGTTCTGGTGATGGTGGCAACAAAGAAGCTGACAGGAGACGGAAAGACAACACTAAAACGGTTGGTTTGCAGATTTCTTTACAGATTTTTTAGCTGGAATAATAAATATCTGATGTAGTTGCGTTGATGTTTTTCCGCATATATATCTAGGATAAAGTAACTTCTAGTTTGGCATTGTTTTTGCTTTTCTTAGACCACTTTTCCACCCCTCCGTCCAGTACCTGTACCCCCGATTTCATCCCAATCAGGAGGCAGAAGAGGAACCTCAGGTGAAAAGAATAAAAACTCAACTTGGAAATAGTTTTTTCCAAGTTTTTGAACGGTTTGAAAATGTTGAAAAGAAATGTTTCTTCAGAGTACAGTATCCTCTGCCAGATTACTCATGTAGAGTCAAAGTCTCATCAGCTGAAATATGCACTGACACAACTTGTCTGGACCTGAGAATGAAGTTTTGCTCCAAACGCCAAGTTTGTCAGTTGTAATCAGTAAGTGGAGCATTAAATATGCCACTCATAACAAGCCATAGAGCTGAAAAGGTCAACCTCTGTGTTTAAAAGTTAGCTTAGCGTATGTTTACTCTGGGTTGTCAAATGTAGTGATTATCCCTTTTGCATTGCACCAATGCTTGGTTGTTAATTCTGAATGAAAAATATTTGATTCCTTTTGTTATCTTTGTGCATTCTGCATAAAGGTGAGATACAGGTAATTTTTGAAGGTAGGCCACGGTGGGAAGGTTTTCTTATGCTTCATATTTCAGACAATGTCTCTCACTGTTGTTCATTTAGTCTCAGAACGTTAGAAATATCTTTGTCAGCCTTTGTGGACAAATGG
Organism: Poecilia formosa; assembly: GCF_000485575.1. Lineage (NCBI taxonomy): Eukaryota > Metazoa > Chordata > Actinopteri > Cyprinodontiformes > Poeciliidae > Poecilia > Poecilia formosa. Next base: position 120,686 of record NW_006800240.1, on the reverse strand, counting down.
ATATTAATGAGTGTTTCTAGCTTTACATTTCTTCAGATTGGGGCATCATGGTTGCATTTTGGGATTTTAAAACTTGTTTGAACCCATCTGAACCCATTTTAATGCATATATGTATTTTCAGGATTAAGTAGCTGTTAGCTTAAGTAGCTAAGTTAGCTTTATTAGCTGCTAGCACTGGCTTGTAGCCAGCCTTGGTAGATTTAGCATGTGTAAAGGTTAGCAGTCTTGATTCTCAGCTTGAGTTATGATTAGTTTGGGTAACATATTAGCTTTGTAGTTACTTTATTCAGCTTTTAGACCCATTAGTTGATTGCTCTAGATGCTAGCTTTCCTAGTTATTTGCTTGAATAGTCAAATATTTTATCAGTAAGATGGTGCAGCTGTTAGCTTGAGTAGAGATCAACCTTATAAAGTCGTTAGCTTGTTAAAACGCTAGCCTAATTAGCATTTAATTAGGCTATGATGGGAGGTTGGGGAGATCACCCAGCGGCACAATAACGCAACACAATAATTCACTGCTAACTTTGCTAGCTGCTAGCTTTGTAAGTTGATACCTTGATTAGTTAATTAGCCATTATCTTAAGTGAAAAATATTTTTTGGAGATGAGATTTTTGAGGTTCAGGGTTTCATTTGAAACAATTTGATGAAAAAGCATTGCCTTTTACATTTACATCCTGCACAACCGTGCTCCAAACTGGCAAAATTGTTGCTCTTCTTCAGGTGAGAAGGGCGACAGAGGAGAGAAAGGCCTGAAAGGGGACAGAGGCCCTGCAGGGCCAAAGGGGGATTCAGGCAGCAGCTCAGGCTCAAGTTTTTCCTCTCAGGGTAGTGTGCAAGGAGACAAAGTAAGAAATCTCTCATTTCTAAGTTAACATTGACATCTGACACAAATAACCAGTTTTCTTTTTTTCCTTCTAGGGAGAAAAAGGTAAAAAGGTATGTGAACTGCATTATTGGATTTTGGGGTAGTGGATTCTTACTTTTTCTGATGCTACATCAGAAATTTACGTGAATTGGGAACCACAGTCACTATAAATACCTGGAATTTGCATACACATGAGACCTCTCCTAAAAATGGTATTTTGATAGTTAAAACACCAAATACACCTTGATATCCATCAATACTCACAATGGAAACTGTCTTAGCACTACAGCTAACGTCCACACTGTTCCTCTATGCTTTTGAGCTTTGCAGCCAAGCAACATTGTGTCTGGGTATTTCAGCATCCCAACTTGCATTTTCTGTTAAATATTTTATAGATGGTATAAACATTTTCCAAATAGATGTGAAACAATAAGGAAAGGATGTATGAAGAGAGGCTGAACAGTGAAGTTTTGGGGAGTAGAGGTACTAATGGTGGATGACTTACTGTAATCTTCAAAGTGAAGGTTTAGGGAAGAAGCGAATGGTGGCATGGTGGAGTGGATGGGGGTACGTATCAGGGTTGATTGGTAACAGAAAGAGAACTGTGACGGTGAAAGAGGAGCTATCAGTGGAACCATCAGTGATGTAGATCTAAACAAAGTAAAACCAAACATCTGAAAGCTTGCTTGCCTGTTATTCTCTCCAGGGTGATACTGGTTTTAGATACCCTGGCAAAAAGGGTGAACGTGGCGTTCAGGGGCCTCCAGGTCCTCCCGGTCCTCCAGGCCCTGCGGCTGAGGTTATTCGACTCGGCGACGGCTCTGTTGTGCAGCCGTTGGTTGGTCCAGCTGGACCACCCGGGCCACCAGGGCTGGATGGGGCTGAAGGACCTCAAGGGGCTGATGGACAGCCTGTAAGTCCAAGAAATTAAAAAAGGTTAAATAAAAATATTAGTTTGTGACCATTTCCTTTTCCTTTAGGGTGATCCAGGAGAGGATGGAAAAGCTGTAAGTGTCTTTTTAGCAGAACTTTTCACTCAATCGACTGATTATTTATCCATCTACGTCTTCACTTTTATGATTTTTAGGGTCCTGCTGGACCGCAGGGTATTCCAGGAATTCCAGGAGCAGCTGGTATGAAAGGCCAAAAGGTGCGATACATGAAGCCATTATGCTAATCATGCTACGTCTCTATTTACAGTAATAATTTGTCATCTCCGAATCATTCCAGGGTGAACCTGGAGAGGGTTCCCCTGGACCAAGAGGTCCCCCAGGTCTTCCAGGACCTCCAGGACCTGGCACTGGTGATCGTCCAGTATGTGAAAATATCCACCTTTCTAGCCAATACTTGTGAAAACATAATAATTTAACCACAGTGAATGTTTCTGTAGACATTTGTTGACATGGAGGGTTCAGGATTCCCAGACCTGGAAACTTTCCGGGTAAGTTGTTCAACATTAGGAAAGGAGTTCAAAAATATCTCAGAATGACGGTTGTGAAATGTGATGGGCAGGGTGCACCTGGTCCTCCTGGCCCTCCTGGTCCGCCCGGCCGTCCTGGGACACCTGGTACTTCAGTAGCCATCGGACCTGATGGTCCAGTAGCCTTTGGACCTCCTGGGCCGCCTGGACAAGACGGAGTGCCTGGCCTACCAGTGAGAAGCCAATTTTATTTCATTGTATTGTGTTTGATTACTTAGTAGCTAAAGGGTGTAAATCTCCACTTCTGTTCTTTCTAGGGCCCACCTGGACCTCCTGGCCTCCCTGGTAGACCCGGGTTCAGAGGAGAAAAGGTAAAACTGATTATCGTCTACATTTGTGCCAGAAATATTTGGCACAAAAGTCTGTTGTTGTTTTTCTACATCAGACTAAAGGGGTTCCACAAGGTAGTAATGGCTGCTTCAGTTTTTTTTAGGTCTGACCAACATTAAAATTATTTAGAAAGAAACTCCTATTTCTGATAAACGACAAACCAGAACTTTACATATTCTGGATAAAAAGATAAGCTGGAGCTTTAACTTCCTTGCTCATGTTTTTAGAAGTTGCACCAATATTTCCACTTCCTCATGATGCTGTCTACTTTATGCAGCAAAACAGACCCACAACATGATGCCGCCACCCCCATACTTCACAGTTAGGATGGTACAATGTCCCAGTTCTTCCTCCAAATGTAGCCATGGTCATACTGGTCAATCAGGTCCACTTCAGGCCAGAAGGTGACTCCAGAAAGTATTTTTCTGTGCATTTGCAAACCACAGTTTGGCTTTTTATGTTTCTTTTTGGAGTAATGGCTTCTTTGTCACTGAGTGGCCTTGCAGCTCATGTCGGTACAGAACATGTTTCGCTGTGGATGATGACACTGAGCAGCATCAGCAGGATCTTCACAGGGTCTTTGGCTTTTGTTCGGGCATCAATTTGCACTTTTTGGACCAGAACCAGTCTACTTCCTGAGCGGTGTGATAGAAAAGTCACATCATGTCAATCCTTGCGTATAATTGTTCTACGTTTCCAAAGCCATGACGTCTGACACATAGTCTCATTATTGCAGCAAATGAACATAATTTGGTAATTGTAAATTATGTAAAACAAGACTAATTTCTTCTGCTTTTACTTCGGACATTGAAAAAGTCTGATTTTTCTTTTTATTCAGTCTATGCAAACTTCTGATTTGAACTGTCAGTGCTGGTATGTTCTCATCCTCAAATCTCAGTCATGAAAATGCGCGTTTACGTTATCCTGTAAGGCACCGTTTAACCAGACACAAACCAGTACTTCTTACTGGTGGTTGTGGGATCAAGGTACTGTAGTTCATTTTCAATGTTATGGTTGACAACAGCGCCTCCTGTTGTCTGTAGCCATGTCAGCGTTTTCATTTTCTGCTTGCTAATGAAACCTCCTGCTTTTATGATGCATTTCCCCTCTAGCAATAATGTTTTAATTTCTATTATTTAGGGTGACGGTGGAGATCTTGGCCTTCCAGGTCCAGCTGGGGAAAAGGTTAGTTAAAATAGTTAAAAATGTAATGCATAAAGATTTGTTTACCTATTATAGATTATAGGAAATACTGCTGCAAAACCACACAGATTCTCTGTTGCTTTCTTCTAGCAAGACACAACGGACTCCAACCCTTTCAATTACCTCTTCTCTTTCTTTGCTCCGTCCTCTACGGTGTGTAATGGGTAGCAGGTACTGGGTTGGGTTTCTTCTCTGCTGGTCTGCTTTGCTTTTTAACGTTTTCTATTTCCATAAAGATGGCAATGTTTCAAACAAAGCTCTATTTCTTCTTCGTTTGTCTAGATATTATGAAATCTGCCTCCCATTTTCCACTTTTTGAATGACTTCTTTCTGTTTTCCTCTAATTTTTCTCCTTTCAGTCACAAATATTAATTGTCTAACATAATTTTCCAAGACACAAAATCACATTTCTGCTTGTAATCCTGACTCAGGGTGGTCAGGGCGATGCGGGAAGGACGGGTACACCTGGACAGTCTGGTTTGGCAGGACTTCCAGGTCCCATGGGACCAGTTGGGCCTCCAGGGCCTCCTGGACCACCGGGGCCACCGTACCTTGCTGGCAGTGTGAGTAACGGTTTCAAATTTAATCCTTTTCTAAGGCAGGATTAAAAAATCTTAATCACAAAAGTGTAAAACTGTTCAAATATCCTTTCTAATTTACATTTTCTCCATGCAGGGGAACCAAAATGAGGTCCTAAATGCCCTGCCTGGCCTCAGAGGTCCACCTGGACCACAGGTAGCATATTGGACAAAGTTCGCTCTCTGATTACGTCATCCATACCTTATGCTACCTGATCTGAACTGTATCGTGTTTTCAGGGTCCACCTGGCATTGCTGGTCTGCCTGTAAGTAATGGAAATTAATTCCTGTGGTGCGTTTTCTTTAGCTGCTCTTGTAAACACTGCAGATTGAGTTTTTGAAGCTCATAGGATAAGAAAACATGATAAAGTTTGTAAAGTACAACCAAAAGGTCACTTTCTGGAAATTGTAGTGTTGTCAAAAAATATTTGTAGTAAATAAAAATATTTAAAAACTATTGTTTTTAGCAGAAAAAAAATATTTTATTTCTGGTTTCAACCTGGCTTATTTGATTGGTTATGTTTCCAAAGGATTTTTACATAAAACTTCCTGTATGTTTCCATCAATTAATATTTCTCTCATTAATGTTTTATGTTGTATATCTTTTTTAAAATTAATTGTAGTGAAAAAATATGCGGGTTTTCATCTTCAGATTTATTTTGTAAACAAAACTGTGATTATTTTTTGTGACAAATTTTTCCAGAAAAACCTTCACAAACTCAAACTAAAAAAAAACACCAGATTGATTTTTACAAGATTTGCCTGTCTGTGCTGTAGTGTTAAAAATATTATCTAATTATTATAGACAAGCAATTTACCTCCATTTATTTATTTAAACTCTTTGTGTTCAATTATTTAACTATCCTAACTGCAAAACCTTTTTAAATAAATGTTGAAAAATGTTTTTCCACATTAGTGCTGTTGTGCTTTGTTGTGCATTAGCATCAATGCTAACCATACAAATCAGGAATAACTGGTCCAGCTAAGTTCCCTTAAAGGCCATCTATGCCCTACTTTATTTATTTTATCTATTAGTTAAAATTAAATGTAAAAATGTTTCATTATGGTTTGTAGGGTAAGCCAGGTTTTCCAGGGGACCATGGAGCTAAAGGAGCAGAGGGACCAAGGGGACCTCCTGGGATTCCAGGCATTGATGGATATCCTGGAACACCAGTACTGAGCATCTTCATCACGCAATATTTCCAGACACATAATAATTAAATGTGTTATTTAAGATACTAATCTCTACTTGTGCTGATTTCTTTAGGGTAAACAGGGAGAGAAAGGAGACAAGGGAGAGACGGTGAGTTTCCTTTAGAGGGATTGATTGAAGGAGGTTCATTTGATTGGTGAGACCAAATGGTTTAAATGTTTGCTGTAAGAGTGTAGGTGAAAAGTCTATGGCTCTAGAGAAAACTTGACGGGTTCAGAGAAACCGCAGTACTGTATGAAGAAGGAAGTGACGGTGGTTTGTTGATATTTGCAATAGCAGCAAGAAGGTGGCGAGGTGTGCGGGTGAAGTAACCAATAGGTTAAGATCGGCACAATAAAATTTGTTTCCAAATGGTTAAATCTATTGAGAAATGTCTGGAAATTTTTACTGAAAAATATTTGGAAATCCTGTCTTTGTCCTGTCTAACTTTATTGTTATCTGCAAGGAAAATACCTTCCTGTTAAATATTTGTTCTACGTTCAGACCTCTTTTGTTTTCTTTTTTTGTGTTATTTGTTCAAACACAGATGCTAAAATGCCATTTCAGAATCTTATTTTTAACTTAAATGTGACGTTTTGCAGGTCTTAATGTGCTTTAATCTTAAACCACAACACATTCAGTAAGCGTTAACCCAAGTTCACATGAAAAAATATTTTTGCTCTTTCTTAAATTTGTGTGTTTATTCTGAACTCAGGGTCGTCCAGGTCGAGATGGTGGACCACCTGGGCCACCCGGACCGCCTGGACAACCAGGACAGGTTCTCTACCAGCAAGGGTCAACAGATGTGAGTCAGAGCTCCAACTGTAAATCTACATTAATTGGAAAATGAAATTAACCCTTCAACTTTTCATCATCCTCTCCCTCCTTCACTGCACGGTCACTGCCTGCCTCACTGCTTGTTACTAACTAACCTAACTTTGTCTTGCTAGTTTAACGAGGTTTATTGGAACGATTTGGGACAGGTGAGTTGATGCTCCCCCAGTTCCCTGAACTAAACTAAAACTCACTGACTTTTAACTTCATTTACTAAGAGCCAGGCTGTTCTGTCTTTAATGAGCCGTCTCTCCTCCTCCTTTAGAGCGGATCAGGGCGCGCAGGATTCCCAGTACGTATCAATGCATCTACCAACCTCACCTTGTTGAGACAAGCATTCAACTTAAAGTAATGGAGGCATGTCTTTTGATTCAGGGACCAGCGGGGCCCAAAGGAGACAAAGGGGACGCTGGTGCTCCAGGATATGCTCCTAAGGTGGGACAGTGCTTGTAGTGAGGTTTATGTAAAACGACTTTAATTTCACAAATGCAACTTTGAGTGGTTCAAATTCTTTACAGAAAGGTTTTATTGTATATCTCAAAAAAGAAACACTGCAGAGTGTCAGAAACTCCTGGAAGGTTTTTGAAGCGTCTTGGGCTTATCAAGGGAGCAGTGGGAGTTACCAGAGGATTTTTGCTCTTATTTTAAATGTTTTGAGAGAAAATGTGCACTTTTCATCTTGCAGGGACAGAAAGGAGAGCCTGGCATTATCATGGGACCTGATGGGAGACAGTTATATCTGGGAGGCCTGACAGGACAGCCGGTACTCCAATGCAAAACATCCTCTGTTTTTTTGGCTTTCTTCGATCTGAAGTATCAGAAATTGACCCACTGGGGCATGAATTGGATATAATTAAGAAATAAAGTGACTGTTGATGTTGATTCGCAGGGTGAGAGAGGAAGTCCTGGCCCAGTGGGACCTCCTGTATGTACTGATTTAATACGTTTTCATCTGTTTGACAAGATACCAGCATTGTGCAAGTGTGACAAGAGTAACTATTTCTCCAGGGTCCCCGGGGTCCTTCTGGACCAAAAGGAGAGATTGGTATCCCTGGGAGATCCGTATGTTTCTGTTGTATTAAGGAACATTTTTAAACTATTGTTTTTATGAAAATAAGAAAATGTCTGAAGTGTGACTAATGTTTCAGGGTCGACCAGGATTAAACGGGGTCAAAGGAGAGAAGGGAGACTCTGGCGGTGGGTCTGGATACGGTTACCCTGTAAGTGCTTTGAAAAGCTTTGGTGTTGGAACAAGTGAGTCATGAAGACGTTAATCATTGCTTGGTGTTTCTCAGGGCACCCCAGGACCTCCGGGGCCCCCCGGGCCTCCTGGACCTCCAGGCGTGAGTTGGGTCGAGACATCTGATTTCCATTTAGATCAAGGAACAATGACTTTGTCTCTGACTGCTTCCTGTCTTTGTTTTAGGGGTATGACGGGTACTCAAGGAATTACGCAGGTAAAGTTTCAGATTTTCTTTCATGCAAATCAAACTTTCACAAATTTGCTGCTATTTATGTTATCGTTCCTCCTTTTTTGCACAGTTAAAGGAGAGAAAGGCGATCCCGGACCACCAGGAATACTTGAAATTCAAGGTAGCATTAGTTGATGTTCATATATATGGAGCAAATACAATAAGAGGTAAATATTTACAGTGTGCGTCTCTGTTCTTCAGGTCTGGGAAGAGGCTTTGACTTTTACACTTTAAAGGTAAAATCACCCACCATGTCCATAATTCTAACTGCGTTGCAGTTTAAATCAGTTCGTTTTTAAGTGAAAATCATTTTGGTTTTGCCCAGAATGAGTTGAAAGGTGAAGTGGGTTTGAAAGGAGAGAAAGGAGAACCAGGCGGCGGTTATTATGACCCCCGATACGGAGGAGGAGCTGGCTCACCAGGACGGCCTGGACCACAAGTAAGACCACCGTTTACATTCATTTCCTCTGTATTTGGTAGCATTGCCTTTGAACGGTGACTTGGGTCAAATGTTTTGGGTTTCTGTCCTCAAGCTTCTCACAATAGTTGCTTGAGTTTTGGTTCAAACTTTCACTTTGCTGTACTTACGTCACTTTGTAGCCATTTTGGCTGAATGCTGAGTATCATCATCATCGTCCATCTGGAATAATGTTTCCTCTTGATGCTATCAATTTATGAAGTGTACCAGTTCCTCCTATAGCAAAAGAGCATGATGCTGCCACCACCATTCTTCACAGCTAGGCTGGTACAAGTATCCCTTTAGTTTCATCAGATCACAGGAAATGTCTCCAAAATGAAGGTCTTTGTCCCTGTGGACATTTGCGCACTGCAAGTTGGAGTAATGACTTCTTCCTCGCTGAGCGGCCTTTGGCTCAAGACAAATTTGACCATGGCTGTCTTACCAACTTCAGCAGCATCTTCACAAGGCCTTGGGCTTCTGTTCTGGAGTCAGTCTACACATTTTGGACCAGAACCCGTCTCCCATCTGAACTGTAAGATGGTCAGACATTCCCATCATGTCTATACTTGCGTATAATTGCTTGAACTGCTGAATTTGGCATCTTCAAGCTTCTGGAAATTATTCCAAAGGATGAGCCACTCTTTTTTTTTTTACAGGATGTATTCCTACTTTAGTGGGTCAGAGACACTCGGGCACTAATGAAATGTTACACATGTGATTGGTTTGGTGAAAATATATGTATTTTAAATAAATGTCCACTTGAAAATGAATCCACAACGTAGAAGCATGATATTTTCTGCTAGCACTTATGCTCTGAAAACATACAATATATATATTTTACAGCCATAAGTGACACAAAGACAGACGTCTGGCATTTCCTACATACCAGCATTTTAAAAAACTAGAAGTTATTAACTCTGAATGGAAAACAAACAAATTTCTACTTTTTTCTGTCTGAGTGACATTCCAGTATTCTGACAATCAAAGGTGTCTCTCTGACCAGGGTCCGAAAGGAGAATCGGTTGTTGGTCCACCGGGCCCTCAGGGGCCTCCTGGAGCCCCAGGAAGAGGTTATGACGGTCGACCTGGACCACCAGGGCCACCCGGACCTCCAGGTCCAGCCTTATCTGGGCCCTATGGAGGAACACAGAGTGAGTCCAGTTATAAAAACAAATTCTCTTTTCTCATCTAAAGTTACCTACTGCTTCATAATAAAACTTTTAATATGGTTGTTATGTTTTCTTTGGAGTGTATTTCATTTGTACTCTGGATGTTGAAATTTAAATGAGTAACTCCACGAACAGATTTATGGGAAATTAAAGAACTTACCTGTTTATTCACATCTGTCTAATTTAATAATGACCCACACATTATGATAAAACAGCTGCAGAAACTGTCACACATCACATTATTACTTTTTATTAATTATGACAATGACAAACTCTTAACAATGATGTTAATAAACCCCCCAAAAAACTAAAAGTAGAGCTGGCATCGTTACCATAGTTTTATTCTTAAAATTGATATTTTGGTAATTTTTTAGATATGACTGCAAAAGTAGGATGGATATATTTTTTATTATTTTATTGGACAAACTGTGGTTTTGAAAAACTGTAGAAGAAAAATAAAAACAAGAAAAAGGAATAAAATTAGCTTCGGTCTAAAGATGTGTTTAAGGTTTTTCTTTTTCTGTGTTTTATTGCAGCTATCAGTATTCCTGGACCCCCAGGACCTCCTGGAGCTCCAGGTCTTCCAGGACTCTCCTCAGGAGTGAGTTTTTGTTCACTTAGATATTTTTAGATTGATGCATACAATTTTTAATCTCAAATATTATGAAAAGTATACCAACGACGAGGATAATTCTGTAAATAATTACTTGAAACCATAAACTGAACAATCTTCATGGACTTGCAGCTGTTTTTTTCTCCTGTTGGATCCATTATAGCATAAAGAATCAAACAAATGAATAAAACAATCTAAGAAGATGCTGAGTCATTGTTTTGTGTTTTCAGGTGACGGTCTTTAGGTCTTATGACACCATGGCGGCCACAGCTAGAAGGCAGCCTGAAGGATCTCTGGTGTACGTTATCGACCAAACGGATCTCTACGTACGAGTCCGGGATGGAGTCCGACAAGTTCAGGTGAAACTTGTTTCTGAGTAATGATCCAAAATTTGCCACAAAAACTGTTTAAAACTACAAATTTTTGTTACTTTTAGCTTGGGAACTACATTTCTTTACCAAGTGAATCGGTGAGTGTGGTTTCCTGTTTTAAGTTTTTAAACCACATGACTTCTTGTTTTTTAACCCATTAAACATTATTTTCAGGGCGTTGCAGTCGAGGCGTCGCGCCCCGTCATCCAGTCCCCATCACAGTCAAACCCAGACTCTGATCCCCGGTACCGACCCGACTCTCGGTACCAGACAGATCTGGTTTACCCACAGCCATCGAATCCCAGATACCCGAGTTACACGGACCGCTTCAACCAGCCGGACGGTCGGTATTTGGACCCCCGCTACCCGGTCACCCGTCCTCAGAGACCGCCGCCTCCGGTTCCCCAGGCTCCCATCCACAGACACACCTCAGGACCAGCGGTAAGACAAGATGGAAGTATATTTACAATGACACGAAGAGCAAGTCTTGGTAAAAATAATATTTTGAGTACACAGTTGCACCCTGTTGGATTTTGGTTGCAATCCAAAAACGCCAGTTTTGGTTTTTTACATGGATTTGTCCAACAGGACTTCTTCTTCTTCTTGCCACTCCTCCATAACATCCAGATATATTGCGTGGACAACTTTAACAACCAAGAAAAGCCCCTTTGTTGTTTTCTGAAGAATTGAGTCAGTCAAAATCTTCTCAAGTATTCTTAGAGACGTGTGGTTTGTTTCCCCAGCTCCACCTGATTGCGCTGAACAGCCCTCAGAAGGGCGGCATGCGAGGCATCTCCGGCGCAGACTTCCTGTGCTTCACCCAGGCCCAGGCCATCGGGATGAAGGGAACTTTCCGAGCCTTCCTGTCCTCCAAACTGGAAGATCTCAACAGCATCGTTTACAGCTCCAACAGGGAAAACGTGCCAATAGTCAACCTGAAGGTGCTGAAGCTAATCTCCTTGGTAAAATAAAGCCCTAAATTTGTAAAACCTAATTCTGATGCATGTTTGTTTGCAGGATGAGGTTCTGTTCGACAACTGGAACCGCATTTTCAGCGACGGCAGAATGAGGGACAACGTTTCGATCTACTCCTTCGACGGCAAAGATGTTCTCCAAGACGACACATGGTGAGGCAACACTCCACACAAAACTAAAATCTGAAAGTAAAGGCTCGCTACAGCCGCTTTGTTTGCCGCTCCAAGGCCAGAGAAGATGATGTGGCACGGGTCGACAAGCAGGGGTCAGCGGGACGTCAACAACTACTGCGAGGCGTGGCGCGTCGGGGAACGGGCGCTGACGGGCATGGCGTCGCCGCTGCAGAGCCGCAGCCTGTTGCAGCAGAGCTCCAGCAGCTGCTCCAGCTCCTACGTTGTGCTGTGTGTCGAGAACAGCTACATCCGTGACAGCAGGCAAAGATAGATCTAGTCTAAGCTTTAATTTGTCCGTACACCGTTTGTGTTGCATTGTATATATGTTTTTATCATGAAATATCACTTTATGTTTGTTTAGCCTGGATTTATGGTGCTAGAGAGAATCATCCTACACATCTGGTTAAACTCAGGTGACTCAGTCTTATGTTGGAGGAATATCATTGTTTTCTTGCTTACCTTGGGTTTCAAACTGCTTCACTACTCTAAAGTTAAGGCAGGCCAGGAATTAATCTTCCTTTATTGTAGTTCATTCATCCATCCTTCCTTTGTTCTCCAACTTTCTGAGATTAAGTTACATGGGTAACAAGTTCAGGAGGGAAACCTGTTCCAAGTGATTCTCTGCAGCTATGTTAGGAGATTCCAGGACATTTGGAAGGTAATGCACTCCTCCAAGTGGATTCTGGGTGTCTTCACGTATCTCCTCAGTGCAAAATGCCTGGAGAAAACTCTAAAGACCATCCAATGAAGCATCCAAAGCACCTCGATTTACTTCAATGTGGAAGAGCAGTGGCTCTACCAGTAGAGCTACTAGTGGCTTGAAGATGCAAACAGAATCATATAGTCTGCAAAAACCAAAGATGAGTTCCTGAGGTTCTCAAGCAAGCTGCAACTACACCTTGGTCTTCTCTAGGTTTATCCTAGAGAAGACCAACTTTGTGCCTAGAATGCAAACAGCGATCGTAAGTCTTGGATTGGATCTTCAAGGACTGGATACTCCAACAAAATTCATTGGGGAACAAGGTCGTAACCTTTCTCCACATCCACAAAATCAATTTGGATTGGATAATTAATGGTGAACACCTCATTACGGTGCTCTTCCTGAATATAATGGTCCAACAACTGGTCTGGATCATTCCCTCCAACACCCAGAAAGACAGTTTTCCAAAAAGGCCCAGAAGAGTGACTCCCCAACAATCCCCTTTCTTAAATATTGTAACTACCACCTTCTGTCTGCCCTAATTGGAACATTACAGTAATGATGAACAAGTTGCCAGAAACTCTTAAGTTATCCTGGTTGTTTGGAGGAGAAACATTTTCCGTTTTTTTTTGCCATATGAAGACTAAGACATCTGCTTTGCTCCAATGCTATGTTCACTTGTCTTTTCCATGTTGGAGAGTGGCATAGAAGAATGGGCTTTCAAATTAAAAGTTGGATTTTTCAATTTCTCCAGGAAGTGATGATGCTACTGTAATAAAAAGAGGCTTTTTACACATTTTTATCTGGTCTTGGGGACCATAGCCGCCCGCTAAAAATGCTTATAACTGACTATTTTAATAGTTCTGACAAAAATATTCTTCAGTATGCATTATTACGCAGTGTGGAAACCGTCTTAGCGCTACCACAGAAGCTAACATCTACAGTCTATTTTATCTCTGCTTTTGGGTGTTCAGCCAATCAGCTGCAAGGAAAATAAATCTTGCAAACCCCAGCCAATAGCTGGGGTTTGCAAGCTGGGAAGGTACTTCAGCTTCCCCAGCTGCCTTTTCTTTTAATTTTTTTTAGATATGCTCAACCAAAAATATGCAAATAACTTGGAATCACATTCCACAGAAAAACAGGTGAGTAGGCGTGTAAATCCAGTAAACCCAACTGACTGAACAAACCAAAGATTAGATGATTCTTCTCTGTGAAATGTATATTTTTCACTTCTGTACACTGACTGCAGCCCATGGCACATGAGTGTTATCCATTTATCACTTTGCTACAAGATGGAGAATATTTTAAAACTATATTTTATATCAATAACAAAGGGATATTTATTAGGTTTTTTATTTTTTTTAAATCAACTGCTTTTTTTACTCCGACTGTAACGTGTGATGTGATTTGCTTTCAAAGTTTGGGAGCACAGATATAAAATGTATGAACAGATACATAAGGATTCAGCCATTAACCTGCTGTGCACTGTTTTTATTATAACTTCAGCTGGAGATTGTTTCTCTGTCATCCTGGAAAGAGATGTCATGGTTGAATAAACTTGTGTGGGAAAGTGTGATGGTGCGTTTTTTTAAATTACTTTGGGAGGTTCAGCTCCTCCTAAAAAAAAAAAAACATTGTCCTCATTTGTCATTTGTTCGTCTGTGGGAACAAATTTACTAAATGAGAATCGAAGACATAACGCAACCAGTTTTTATTTGATATAAAAATGGGTTTTTTGGTCGTAATTTATTCAGGAAATCAAGTAATTTAGACATTTTCCAATTCTCTGGTACTTGTTAATTTAGTAGATATCTCTGATTTGTGTGCTGACATATAGACAGAGTGACTAATAAGTAATGAGAAGAAGGTGAATATTTAAATTAAAGCCTTAATTAAAGCATAAAACTAAAATAAAAAAGACCCTTAAACAGATTTGTCTGAGCTCAACCAACTGTATTGAGTTCATTCAGTTGTACAAAAATATTTGATTTCACAGAAGAAAACACTGATTTAAATAATTTTTTACACATATATATACAGATGATTTATAAAACTAGATTTGCTACTTAGGAATGTGTTTGAATGTGTAACAGTTTGCAGTTAAATTGATTGAAATTTGATCAATAATAATTGTGAAGCAAAATTTAAGATGAATTAATTGATAATAAACATGAGGAACAAATTAATTGCGGTTGAAATTGCACACAACAGTGTGGAGATTCTGGTAACTTGCTCCAAATGTTTTTCTGTAACACTGAGCACTAATGTTCCCAACCAGGGGTCACCAACTCCAGTCCTCAAGGGCTTCCATCCTGCAACTTTTAGATTCACCTCTCCTCCAAAATGTCTGAATTCCCTCACCAGCATTCATTCCTCTCTGCAATAGGCTGGAAACGAGCAGTTTGTTTGATCCAGGTGTGTTTGAGCAGAGACGCATCTAAAAGTTACAGGATGGTAGCCCTCGAGGACTGGAGTTGGTGACCCCTGTTCCCAACTAAACCAGTGGAACCAGTTCAAGCGGTTCATCCCGGAGGTAACCAGAGGAAGTCCTGGCTGCAGCTTTCACCAGCTTGAAGTTCAGGCCGATCACGATCGAACAGAACTGGCTGAAACCTACGAAGTCGCAGCACACGATGTTGACTCGGCCCACTCCCGGGCCAGGGCGCTGCTCTGCGGTCCAACGGAGCAGCGGTGAGAGCGCCTCCACCGTCATTATCCTCAGATTCTGGAGGGGGTGGAGGAGGATGTAGCGAGCGTCTTCAGTCAGGTTCAGACCGCTGACGTAAAAACTGCCTGGAAACACAAAACACTAAGTCTGTTTGGTCTGCCAGTCCACATTCCTTCCTGATTCTCCGTTTGCTCCAGGTCAGATACTGACTACGGACACGCTACCCTACAGTGAAACTTGCAGAAACATTCCTTTAAGGTTTTAATGGGACTCAACTTGTTTTACAGGTTTAAAACTGAAGTACCTGGTCTTCCTTGGCTTTTCTTTTCCTCCAGATAAGCGATCACTTCCTTTGGATCTGGGCTGTCAGCGTACCTGCAGACACAGCGCCCCCAAGAGGCCAGATAGTAATATATTTGTGAATCTTTTTTTTTTTGTGTGTGTGTGTGTGTGTGGAAGGAAATATGGCTTCTAAATGTGTGCTAAATTCACCAGTAAGGTATCTTTGGCCACAGCTGGCGGTGCTGACACTCCATCTGCAGGTCATCATAGGAGAGAATGACCTGCTGACCTCCAGACCAACAGGAACGCAACGTGGGAGTGTCCTGCACACACAGCACATGCACATAAAGTTCACTGATAACTTGTGTGTCTTTAGGAGATGCTTTGATTCTCAACCTGTGACAAACAGAGCTTCGTGCTGAAGAGCGAGAGGATGAAGTCCACCAGCTGGACGTGATCTTCATCAGTCAGAGACTCAAAGTGAGAGCAGGAGATGATGATGACCTCTTTGGGATGAGCGTCCAGCCACGATGCCAGCTCCTCCAGAGCCTCCTACACACACAGAAACACATGAACCCAGAATAAAGAACCCAGCTTTTCTTCTGTCCATAATAGTTGCTCAATTACATTTACGTGAGTAACTTTTTTGAGAAAATTTTTTACTTTTACTTGAGTAATCTTATTATGAAGTATTAAAACTCTTACTCAAGTAAAATTTCTGGATTCTCTACCCACTAAATGAAAAACATGTTTTAACCAAAACTTCCCCAGACAGCGACACACACCTATAAGTTTTTTTTTCTTTTTATTAAACTGATTTGGAAAGATTTTCTTCTGCCTGATTTTGTTATTTTTTGTTGCTTCATATAAATTATTGTCATTTTGGTCCTTAAAATACCAAAATGTCCACTTAACTTTACATTTTGGTCCGTCTGAGTATGTAATTTTTAATTATTAAATTATTTTGGTTAGGATCAGTTACTCAGTACTTGCGTGGACATTTTACCAAATATTTTTTACGCTTGAGTAATTTCTTGGATGGGTACTTTTTACTTTTACTTGAGTAAAAATATGTTGAAGTAGTGCTTCTTTTACACCTCTCCTTCTGTCTCCTTCACACACCTTGACGCTCATCAGCGTGTAGATCCCGTGGGCGAAGAACAAACTGCTGCCCCCTGCTGGCTTCCTGGCGATCCGCAGGTCCAAGTAGCGAATACCGAGCTCACACTGATACCAGAGGACAGATTGCTGCAAGAAAAAATATCATAAAGATGACCACTAAAAGACATGAAACAAAGATTTGCATCAGACCCCGGTACCTGTGTGGTGGACCAGCGGTAAATACAGGGTCGGGTCAAGCAGGGGAAGAGTCGGTCCGTCAGCCGGAGAAGCCAAGGCTCCGACTTGAGCACCGGGGAGGACATGTCCAGGCAGAAGGACATGCTGTCATGACTCCCTGTCACACACACAGACGGTTAGTATTAAGATTTAAAACAACGTTTGGGTATTTCCTGAGCGGTTCAGGTGTTACCAGGAATAGCCAGGTTCCAAAGCGGGACGTCCAGGAGCTCCTCCGGCAGACGGGACATCCAGTCCGAGTTTCCTCCTCCGACATCCTCCCGCTGGTTGTCCCCCATCTTCAACTCTCTGCTACATTTCTCTCATTTCATCAAAAAAGAGAAAAAAATGTGTAAGAATACTGCTTAACCCCGTTTGGTATCCGTCACGTATTTGTTTACAAACACTTCCTGTTTTCAACTTTTTCTTCTTCTTGGCTACAGTAACCAAAACAACGCCGCGCCACCAATAGGTGTGGAATGATATTGCAGCGCACCAAAGGAAAAACGCTCAACTTATCGAAGTTTTCCTTGAAAATACATAAATAAAATTCTTAATTATTTTATCACATTTTAAAAATTTAACTATTTTTGCTTTTTATGTGTATTACGGAGTATTAAGACCAGACTAAGATACTTTTTTTAATTATGAGAATAAATAATATTGCGGTGTTCTGACTATCAGAACACCCCCTCTACGTAGGTACAATTGGCTTAACGTCCCAAATTTTTATTTATTTTTTTACTCGAATTTAAATTGGTTTTGCTATTTTCCCAGGGCCTTGGTGACCTAATTTAAAAAGTTATAAATACTTATAACTGTTTAAACAGATTATTTTAGGATTTGTAGTTTGGGAGAGGCTTCAAAAGACTTTCGAAACGTGTGTGCATCTATAATTTTGTGCGTTTTAACCACCAGGGGGCAGGAATTGACTCAACAGTTATCGGTTTTCATTCTTGTGACTTTTTGAAATGTAATAATGATCGAGGTAAAGCTGGAGGACTTGATCCTGACCGTGAAAGAGGAAGCTCCAGGAAACGTTCAGGACTAATAAGGAAGATCAAGAAGCACATGATCCCTGTTTCTCTTGGCATTTGATTATCCTATCACATGTACTTTGTGTTTTTGTGCAAAACTTTTAAAAACGGAGATTTAAAAATCAAAATTGTTCTAAAACCAAGAGAAGTATTAGTTTTTACCTACTATTTCCTCCTTTTTTCTTTCTTTTCTTTTCTTTTTTTTCTTTTCTTTTCTTTTCTTTCTTTTTTATTTTTTTACTTTTTCTAAACAAATATTTCCACATGTGAATTTATTTAGGCTTTTAGAGAACTTTTACTGACCAGAACCAGCAAAAATTTAATCCCAGAGTTTCACAACAACATATATAAAATCCCTCTCAGACCCCAAAGATGAACAAAAGGGTTTTAACTAAGCTGAACTTTTAAAATTATCATTAAAAAATTATATTATTCAAAAATAACATGTAAAAAATTATATAGAATGAGACTTCACACAACTACAAGCATACAGAGATAATAAACAGAAAAATAAGTAAAGAAAATGCATTGAGGACTTTAACTGGATGCACAACAGCAATACTATTTACAAAACTTAATATTTAGTATTTAACCTAATTTAGCTTTTATCATGTGATGAGCAGTGAGTCCTTATTGATTAAACTAGTTTACATCAGAAATGCAGCAGCTAATAAAAGTGATTGTAGAGTTACAGTCTTGACTTGAAGACCAAATGAACAACATATGGTCTTTAACTAGACTCCTCTGTGTGTGAATGGGCCTAGAGAGGCTAATCGGATCACGCCACAGTTCATAAAACTTCCCAGAATTCCCCTCTCTTAGGAAGTAGATGGTAAAACTAATTATGTAAGCGCTTCGCCTGGGTTCCTTCCAGCAGTGTTTACCCTAAAGAAAAGGAAATAGGAAAACCTTAATATTAAGTCAAGTAGCTAAACGTAAAACACAAAAATTAAATTAAACAAGGGTATTTTTTCACATTCTATTCCATTTTTCTTGCTTTTAAAAGGTTTAATAATGCATGAAACAATATCTGAAACTATTTTGGATTTATTGGCGAGAGGAATAAATAAAAAGGAAAAGAAATAAACCATTGACAGACTCCTTAACACTGTTACACATCGAATTTGATCAAGTTTTGGCCCGATTCAGTATCTAATTCACAAAGCAAATTGCTCTAATTAGCTCTGGGTGTAAACAAGTTCTAAACATTTAGCAGGAGTTGGCGCCAGGTTGCTTTGTTTTCTGTTAAATTTTCGTAAAACTACTTTCAGTTGAAACCAGATTAATGCATTTGCTGTATATGCACACATTTAATATTTTTTTCTGTGTGAAAAATGAAATCCGACTAAATTATTCCTGTTTTTCTGCGTTTAGGATTACAAAAATATGTCTCAGAAAGTGCTAATGTTTTTAAAATGTATTCAGCATCTAAATACACTAAAATTATTGAAACTTTATGCAAACATAAGCGAGTATCTTGTACTTTCCTGGAATGAAATGCCACTTAAAGAGGAAGAAGGCATTTCTCCAAAAGCAGCATACATATACTGTATAGTATGTGTTTTTATTTATTTTTTTTACTCAATACTGGCATTATGTATGCAGATAAAACAATCAAAGAGGTTAAAAATAGCACAATAAAACATGCTCTTGATTATTTATTGCTCATTTTTCTCTAAATGGAATCATGATTTCTAAATTTACATCAAGTTGAAGAAAGGAAGTGGACAGATTTAGCAATAAAGTAATTTGAAAGACATGACTTTAAAAAACGTCAAGTGATAAGCGGAGTTGTTTAACAGATTTTGTTATAAAGTTTGTTCCAGTTACTGCCAGAGGATTCTGGAAATAATGTGGTTTTAAGTTGATTTATTAAACCTGAAAACCTGCAATGTTTTGTTCCAAAGAAGGTTTGTTACCTGATGTTACCCAGGAAAACTTGCAGCTTATTATTTCTTCTCAAGGAACAACATAATGTGTCATTTTGTTGGTTAGGTACAGATAATTATGTTATTTCTCTTCTAAATGTAAGAGAATAAGAAGGCTTCAGCAGTCAAATCAAGTCGAAAAACAAATTGTTTTTTGTTGCTAATTTATTTAAACTTTAAGATTTAAGATCTTCCTTCCTGTCTAACGCCATGACACACATTCCTGTCATTTAGTCTGCAGAATACTGACCCTCGCTTGTTTCTCTATGGAAAATCAGGAACAGGAAGGAGGCTAAATAATGAAACATCTGATTGATAATTTGACCAATGTCCTAATTACAAACTTTTTAACCTGAGCTCAGATGTATGACCTGCTTCTGTTTTCTTGTAATGTGGAAATACAAATCAACTTGGACAGAAAAGAGTAGACGACTAACTGCATACCAGCATCAACAAATACAGTTTATCTGGAAAGTATTCACATTTTCCACATTTTGGTTTGTTGCAGCCTCTTTCCAAATTGTACTCAATCAACTGCTGATGTTTGTCACACGTAGCTACAAAAATTCACCCAAATTTAAATCAGGTTTTCTGCAGTAATTAAAAGTGAAATCCTCTGAAATCCTCTGATTTCACTTTTACTGATTTCACAAGAACTAATGCATTAGTTCTCACAAGAACCGCCATCTTGGAAGGCTGCATGTAGCTAGCAGATAGAAGCTACATTAGCTAAGCTAATTTAAAGGCTGTACAATATTTTAAAGCATTACAAAGTTAATGCCTTTGTTTATGTTTAACTATATTTATATTTAAACCTTGTGACTTGTTTTGGATCTGTATGTTTACCTGGATATTGCTAATCAGCTGACCTCCAGGACAATAGGCCTTTTCACAGGTTAAATCTCATCCTACTTTTATCTTATTTATTGTTTACCCTTCTTCTTTTGTTTGGTTTGTCTGGTGTTATTTTATTATTTAATGTGTCAGCCATGATATATCAAAATAGATTCCTCACATGGGTAAAATTAGATGATCCAAGGCTAAACGACGTTAAACAAGTGAATACTGGACACAGAAGTGGATAATTTGGCAAAAAATACATTTCATTTGTGACTCAAAACCAAAAAGTAGCTGAATAAATTTGTTGTAACTTTTTATACAGGATGTATCATGTCAAATTTAGATAGATATAAATTATTTGTTTTGTCCGTGTGTGAAAACATACCTGAGCAATTTTGTCTCCTGGAAACTCTGCGACGCTACGTAATTATGTTAAACTATCACCTTTATTAGATTTGGAGTAAACGAAGCCATCTTACCACAGAGTAGCAGCTTCACAGCAGGCCAAGCAGCCAACAATCAGCCTTTTACAGCTTCTCATCGTCTTGTGATGTGAAGAAAATTTTATTCATACGAATTTAATGTGGCGCTGACAGGTTTGAGGAAAGATTCACAGCTTCCAGTCAGATGCTTACAAGTTAATTACATTAACAACCCATGTGGTTGGCAGCTCTGATTTACTTTGTAGGTGAGATGTTTACTTCCACTTATTGGGGCGTAATCATTTTGAGGTTTTGATGTTTATCTAATTGTGTAAACATCAATTATTACACAATGTTTATCTAATTGTGTAATTATTGTGCAACACACAACTAAAATGATGTTGAAAAACACAAATTTGATGCTCAAATTTGATGTTTTTGTGGATTTCCTTCAATCCATATTCCCTCAAATGCAACTATTGAATATTTAATTAGATGTCTGAACAAGTTTTACTTAACTTATGTACTATTATATGTAAACAGAAGTGGAATAATTCTGGATATTTAACCCCTCATCTTGGCAGAAGTTGATTCAGTTTTGTTGGTTAAATGTATTCGCTTTGGGAGATTATTTCATCCAATCTGAAACCAGATCTGATGTTTATTTTGAGCCATTTTCTGAACAGAACCTTTAACTGTGTCAAAGTATTAGCATTACGTTGAAAAATCCTTCACTTTATGCAATATAACGATTCCACTGGAAATAAAACACACCATAATGTAAAGAAAAACTGCTTTCACTGTGGTCGGATGGTCACACTCATGTTTTGGTACTCACCGGTTATTATGGGATGGTTCCTGAGCCTCCTAACCAATCCCCTTTCATCTTGAAATAAATACTTAGTTTAGATGGTTAATCAGAACTTGGAATAGAAAACGCAGACTAAACTTTACTGAAAATGTGATTATTGCGACTTTTAAGTCTAATTCTGCCAGGAAAATGTTCAGATAATACTTCAGATGCTCATATATGGATGTGCTATAACATTTTGAAAAATAAAAAACTGCTTTCAGTGCAGCAGTGTAGTAAACAGTGTTGTGCAGAACAGGTAGTGTTAAAATTGCATCACTTTATCATCACCAAAATGTGTTTTCGTTCTTCTGTTTTGAAAATGTAATCAGTTTGCTGTGATTTTTATAGCGGCTGAATGTAAACCAGCCTGCCTCCTTGGCTCAGGCCGCCCGTCTCCACCCTCCTGCCGGGTCACGGGTCTCGTTTTGGACTAATTTAATAAGAAACACCAAGTACTCCGTACAGTAGACACCTCCGGTCTCAGACGGCAACCAAGCCGGGCAGGTAAGACCTTCATGGTTTCCTCTAACTTTATTTACTCCGTGGGGAAAAGTCGTAACTTTTTCAACACTGTTGGTGTTTATTTATTGGTTTTGTTGAAGTTTGTACAACTAGCTGAGCCACAAGTTAGAGGGATTTGGAAGGGATGATAATAAGGACAAGAAGAGAGGATGGAGTTCACTGCAAAATAAAGGGAGTAAATCTGGTTTACAGAAGTCTATCACTCAGTTTCTATAGAAATAGAGGTATTTAATATCGATATGGATGGTTAAACTGGTTTCAGAGAAGTAACTGGTGTCATTTAGAGTAGAAAGACTTCTTAAGGGGTTCTGCGTTTGCTTTTCTGAAACTTAGAAACTAAAGATATTTGGATTCGTTTTAGAGTTTCCAGGTTGACACAAATATACTCTGGTATTCACTGAGGCTGGAGGTAAAACCACCTGCAAATTTCTGAAATTGAATATTTTAGATGTGCTCTACGAAAAAAATCTGTGAACAGGATAATAATCTTCTAATAATTTGGCGTTAAGGTCCACTGTAAAATCAACAGCTGGTTGGTAAGAACTGATGGTTGCATTTGATCTCAAATCTGGAACATATTGAGACATCAAATGGAGTTTAAAAGGATTGCTAATTGCAAGTTAAGGAATTGTTTTATGAGCGTATTTGCGATTCTTCAACCAGGATCTCATTCAATCTTTATTTTTAAAGAAGGTTATAGCGTAAGGAACGGGAACGTTTGGTGCAAAATGTCGTCTACAACATAAAGGATAAGTTTGGGAATCCTGAAGAAGTGTGATGAGGACATATGAAGGAGTTTAAAAGGTTCTGGAGGGAATATTGGTGAATTTACTGTTCACTGTATAACACAACGGGTAGACTTCAGGTTGGAAACGGTGAAAAGTAAAAAATGTTAAATGGTGTTGAAACAGAGGCTCTGAAGGTGGAAACTTTACTGTTGTGTACAAACTAGACTTAAAATCATGTAATTTCCATTAATAAAGTGGAATTTACTCCAGAGTTTGTGGCATTTCTCTGCTAATTTGTTGAATGTAGTATTTAATTAAATGGTCGTCGAGGCTTAACTGCTTCGAGGACTGGGACTGGTGCAGGTTAATGCAATTAGTTGATTTTATGACCACATGATCTTGAGGGCGTACGGTTTTCCTTTGTAAAACTACAAATCTCTAGGATTCCAGGAACTCAGTCTGATCTTTTTATTCTACGCCGTAAATCGTTCTGTGAGGTTATGTAATTACGGCTGTTGTCTTTTAAACTAATTTCATTGTATTTTGCAGAGAAGAAGACTCCGCGAGGAGATCTGAGTCAAAATGTCTGAGCGCTACGACTGCACAGAGTGCAAGGACTCTTTGTATGGACAGAAGTACATCCTGAGGGAGGAATATCCGTACTGCATCAAGTGCTATGAGGCCCTTTTCTCCAGCATGTGTGAAAAGTGCAAGAAGCTCATTAGCTGCACCAGCAAGGTGATGCATCCATGTTCCTTTCGCTTTAACTCCAATGTAGATCCAACGTTTTGTTGCTGGTCAACTTCTGTGATTTCTTTACTTGGTCTTGTTTCAGATTCGATGATAACCACAGTTAACCTTGAATTAAAATATTTCTCCATCATTTTAATTTTGTAAGATTAAATACATACATAAAGTGTGAATTTCTTCTGGGGGACAAATCAAAACAGTGGCTAATCGTTGTAATCAATAAGAAGTTATTGATTACAATAATTTAAGTCCCAAAACCTTAAAATTGAGGGTTCATGGAGGTGCATGAATCTATTTTATTCAACTTCTGTAACATCTTGCTAGCTAATAGAAATGCAGACTTGTCTTCAGTTGTTGTTTTTCTTTCTTTCAATTTTTAGAACAGAAGATGATAAAATCCTATCATTTTTGGAGTTAATTTTAGGGCTAGCTAACAAAATCTGGTGTGTAAACATGAATAACAAGCTGAGATTCACTTTCAGCTGTTCTACTGTCTTACTGTGAACAGTAAGACAGTTCACAGTAAGACATTTTGTCTTTTTGTAAGTCTTTTTGTCTTACAAAAGACTTTTGTCTTTTGTAAGACAAAAGTCTTACAAAAGAATTTTTTCATTGTCTTACAATGAAAAAATACAAAATATATAATATAATATTCCTGCTAGCACTTAATATTATTATACATTTAGAATATTATATTATTATATCATTTTTGTTTCTAGGCGTTTTTCAAATGTTCTGCAACCAGCTCTGCCGCAGTGCTAACACTAAACACGTAGTAACTTTCATTCTTTTAAAATATCTATTTAAATTTGTTGCTGATGGAATATTTAGGTCACAATAAAAATTGTGACCCTCTTGATTGTTTTCTGAAGGATCTGTCCTTCAAGGACTGTCACTGGCACAGCGAATGCTTCCTCTGCAACAACTGCAGCCGCTCTCTGGTCGACAAACCGTTTGCCACCAAAAACGACCTCCTGATGTGCACCGACTGCTACTGCCTGGAGTATTCCTCCAAGTGCCATGCCTGCCTGAAGACCATCATGCCAGGTACAAGAAAAACTCCTTATGCTGTTGCTAAAATGGTTTAATGCACAGATGTCCAAAGTGCAGCCCATTTATGGCCCTCTGAAGGATTTTAGTCAGCCCCCAGACCGCAAATGTGTAATTGACAAACTCGTCTGCAAACACAGTTGGTTGAAGCGGATGGACACTTTTTTATTTTTAGGGTAATTTTTTTTATAGATAATTTTTAAAAGAAAAAAAAAAGCATTTATTTACAACGTTTTTGCATCTATCTTAATTCTGGAGCAACCAGAACCAAAATTATTGACTTAATTTTACTCAAAGCAAATCTTGCAGTCCTAAGAAAACCATCATCTTGCAATCTTTCAAGGTTGTTTTAATGTATTTACAATGATTTACTGATCCATTCTCTATAACAAAAAAATTTTGATTTTGATTTCAATAGAATGTAAATGTTTTAGTTTATTATTGAGCAGATACAAAAGACATAAAAGGTTTGTTTTAAAATGTTTTTCTGTGGCCCGTGGCTTAACCGTTTTGTCCCTCAAGGGAAAAAGTTTGAACATCACCAGTTTAGTATGAAAGAATATTAATATAAAATCAAATAAATCTGCAATTCAGTATTCTCATTCCAGGCACCAAGAAGATGGAGCATAAGGGGAACAGTTGGCATGAGAAGTGTTTCATCTGCAAATTCTGCCAGCAGACTATTGGCACCAAGAGCTTCGTCAAGAAGGACGGGAACAACTACTGTCTGGCCTGCTATGAGAAACTGTTTGCCCTGCAGTGTGTCCACTGCATGAAGGTAAACATCCTCACAATGTCCCACTATGATTTCCGCCATTAAAACCAGTTAAAATGTTCTGCAAATATATGGTCATGTAGGGTTTTTTTCTGTGCTCAGAGGAGCTGAAAGTTGGTGCTACAAAGACTCACATATGAGCAACAAGCAGATGGTCAGGCAGGCAGGAGTCGTGGCGCAGGCAGCAGTCGTCTGTTTGACTTGAGAAAAAGTCAGCAGCACACAGCCAAGATGGCTGCAAAGTGTGATGTCAGAGAGATGCAGAAAAACGTTTAAATCTACTAATTCAGAGGACGTTTGCTGAAAATATCTGTTTCTGTTTAAACTGGAACTCAGTAGTTATGCAACCTACTGTGTTTTAACATGAACTATAACAGATTTTAAATTATTAATATTGTTATCAGTTTGATCTCTTTCAGACTCTGTTTTTTTATTGTTTTAGCTTTAGTCTCATTTATTTGTTTATTTTTTTCAGGAAAAATTAAGGGTTAATTGTAAAAATCTAGGAGTTGCTGTATAAACAAGTCAGCTAATCGCCTTGCTAATTTCTCATTCAGTATGTTTAGTGGTTAGTTTTTTAGTGTTTAAAATTGAATTTAATTGTAAAACAAAATCCAAATGTCATGTCTCTGTTAATTTAGACTCATTAGTTTTATGATAGCTAACTGTTATTTTTAATCCCAGTTTGGCAAATGACATTTCTAATAATACCAAATATGCTTTATCTTTAGGATCGTCAGCCTTCAGTTAGCCTTCAGTTAGCCTTTAGCTTTATTGACTATTTGTTTTATAACAGTTAGCTATTAGCTCTAATGTAAGTTAGATTTTGTCTTTAATACCACTTAAGGTATTTAGGTTTGTGATACTAGCTTTGAGCTTCAAACCAGACTAATTAGCTTTTTGATTGTCATTTTTAAGCTTTAAGTCAAGTTTGGCTAATTAACTTCTTGAGAGTTAGCATTTACCTTTAATTTTTTTTTTTTTGCTTTATTTTAAAATATAATAAAATGTGACCCAAGGATTTTATGATAATGTGACTTAATGGCAACAAATCTGCTGCTCGCTAATGTGTTTTTATTTTCACTTCTGTTCCTGAATAATGTTGCCATAGCTACGGTGTTTTTGTCATAAAATCAAAAAGTTCAATGGCCAAACTAATGTTTTTGAAAATAATTTCTCATTTGTTTATTTTGCTTTGCTTTCTTTCGATCTTTTAGCCCATTACGACTGGAGGAGTGAGCTACCATGACCAGCCGTGGCATAAGGAGTGCTTCGTTTGTGCTGGATGCAAAATGCAGCTGGCTGGGCAGAGATTCACCTCTCGAGACGACGCCACCTTCTGCCTCGAGTGTTTCTGCAACCTGTTTGCAAAGAAATGCGCCCACTGCACCAACCCAATCAGTGGTAAAATGACCTCCCACAAATCTTCAGATCCTATTTTAGAATTTGATAAAAGTCACAGTAGAAACGAGAAGTTTTGCTTCAGAGTTTTAGTCGTGAAATCAAGCTGGAAAGATTCACCAAACTGTAACTGGTTCGATTTTAACAATGTAAGCAACACCTTCAATCTAAACTCAACATTCTCAAGATCATATGCTTAACTTGGGATCTGGTGTGTCCAATCACCATCAATTACAGAGTTATTGCATTAAAAAAAAAAAAAATCATGGGACTCTTCTCTGCTGTTTTTACCTCAGGTCTCGGGGGCAGCAAGTATATCTCATTTGAGGATCGGCAGTGGCACAACGACTGCTTCAACTGCAAAAAATGCAGCGCGTCGATGGTTGGTCGAGGCTTCCTGACGTTCAGAAACGACATCTTCTGTCCTGACTGTGGCAAAGACCTCTGAGGGGTCACCAGCACCAAGGAGGCGAACCAGTCTGACGGCCAATCGGGACAACTCTGCAACATATTCAAACTTTCCTGAATATTAACCAGCGTGATGTCTTTCTTTGGTTTTAACTGAGAAACTGGAACCAGTTTTAAGTAAAAGTTTGTCTTAAAGATCAAATGAAAAACTACAAAAATATCAGTTTGAAGTGGAAACCTTTACTGCTTAATTTCTTCTATGCATAACAGCATTTAAGCATTTTTATTAAACAGCAATGTCATATAGGTTTTCCTACTAATTCTTCTCTTTCTAATCATTTTTGGATGTTTCATCTGTGGGTATTCCTGGATGTCAGCAGAATTAAAAGTCTGTTATTCTCAATTATTTGTCAATCAAAAGAAATTTTGTTTTTTGTTTAGGTTGGTGTAAATTCTTAATGTTATTTTTATTTTTTCAGGCACTGAATGTTTTAATCACTATGACATTTATTTTAAATGCTAACAATTTTTCCCATTATGTTTTGTTTTCATTTCCTGTAGTCTTGTAATATTATCTAAATAAACTATGTAGTTTAAATTAAATAAAAAGCCTCAAATACTCCAAGTGAAATCTCATCTCAGCTATTTATTTATGTGTACATTTGAAAAGTCTGAACAACCTGATTCTGTTTCTTACTTGTTTTTTCCTAAGTGGATCTGGACTCATGATGAGCTTCTTAGGTTTAACTAAATACCAACAAAACAATATGGTTGTTGGTTATTAGTTGTGCCTTGAACAAGTTTTCTATTGTTTGTTTACATTTTTGGTCAATAAGTAGTGGGCATCCTCCCATGGTCATAGTAAAAAAGACTGCAAGACAATATGGCTGCCAAAATTCAGTGTCACAACTTCAGATTTGATGCTAAGCTAAAGGAATATTTCATTATTTTTAAGGAATATGCGCAAAAATAAATACTTAGACTGATTAATCTTAAAAATGGCATTACAATTCAAGATATGAAGACTCACGCACGTTTTTAGTTTAGGGTAACAGATTACTGAAATCTGAAACCATAACTAATAAATCAAATCTATACTACACTTTATCTGGAGATTGTTTTAAACACATTTGGGTGTTAGGGTTTCATTCATTCAAGAATCTCCTCTTGAAAACATTCTAGAAACGTCCCTATTGAGATCAGAAAAGTAGTTTTGAACTTTAAATTTGATATTTTTCTATGCTTTATTTGACCGCAGAACAAAGATCGTCTGTCCATGTATCCAACAGAGGTTGCGTAGCACAGAATTCTCACTCTTGCCGCATTTTCATGCATCATAAACGTACAGTCCTTTCGGAAAGAAAACTCACACAGTGTAAGGCGTCGTTTTAAATACACGATCTTTGATTTGTGAACAGGAAGCGAGCAGCAGGTGCCACAGGAAGCTGTTAGCTCTGTGAGGAGGAAAGAAGAAGCTATCGGCTTTTACCTGCAGCAAGCCAACTCATCAAATACAAAAAAAGCACACAGCAACATTAGAGTAAGAAATATTTATATTTTCTTATTTATTAACCATTATTAGCACTTTATTAAAAAGGCATCACAATTTCATTGTAAAAAAATGGAGATAGCGGTGGAAACTAGGCGGCTAACACGGTTAGCAACGCTTTGTTAGCCTCTTATCTCAGTAATTTATTGCTCACATTAGCGGTGAAACCTGAGCCGAGTGATGTAAATTATGTTACGGCAAAAATAAACGTTTTAGGGTTTTAAAATCTATTTTAAGTAAAACTCTGGAAATAAAACCGACGGTAGTAAATGAGTAAATCTTGAGCGCTATTTGCTCATTTACATTTACTCACCATGTCCAGATTTTACATTTTATCTCCATGCATCTGTTCATCCGTCCATCCATCTGCATCCATCTGTTTATCCTTTTGCATGCATGTTGTCATCCATCCATCTGCTTTAATCTCTTCATCCATTCATCCATCCATCTAATCATAATCTATTACTCATCCAACCAATCATTTGCATAATTTTGTTCATCCTCTCATCCATGCAACTATTGCACATATTTATCTGCATGAATCTGGTCCATTTATTTATCCATCCATTGATTTGTCTATTCGTCAATGTTTCTTTGATTTATACATCATGAATCTCTGCATTTCTATGAAAAAATAAACTAATAACTCAGATCTCAGCGTTCGTCTAATACCTCTGACCTTTTTAGAGCCGTGCATCATAACTGTTTCTGTTTAAAGTTGAATCCAAGTGAAAGCATCTTGTTTCTCAATTGTAACTGACAGCTTAATTTATACTGCCCCCATGTGGGGACAGTAGGAAGCTGAAGTGATAAAATATAATAATAATTCTGTTTTAATCATTTTCTTATTGATTTATTTAAACTCTAATGTCGCTCATTCATTTAATTAAAAAGTGTTTTATAGTTTGTTTCTTTTTTTTGTTGTTGCTTTTTTTCTTCCTTGACTTGTGGCAGTTGTGAATTTAAAATGTCTGTATTTAGTTTGCAGATTTTCTTTCGTCGTCAGCTAAAATGAGCGCTGCCGTACCCAACCATCGAAGGACCAAACCCGGAGGTGAGACTGGCTAAAGTTCGCAAACTGTTTCCTCTTCATATTTGTGGCATTAAAACCAGTAGAAAAACGAAACTATTTTCATCTGAGAGCCACTATTATTCAGCTTAATGAAGGCCATGCTTGTGTTTTTCTGCAGGCATAAAGCCTGGAGCTGCAAACAGCGGCGTGACCGGACCCACCTCCCAGATTCCCGGCCTCTGCCAGACCGCCACCGAGAGCGCGGCGGTGGAGAGGGTCAGCGGGCGGCGAGTGGGGATATTTGAGACCGACTCGGACTACGTCAAGCTGGCGAAGCAGGGAGGACACAAAGGTGAGCCGATAAACCACAGATTTAAAATTGCTGATCAATTCAAGAGTTAATCCAAGTTGATCATAAAGATCATCTTTCACTGTTTGGTTTAGTAGCTGTTTGTTTGCCTTCCTGTTCATGTTTAGGAAGCATTTTAACTTCATGACTGAGCCTATCGCAGTAAGCAATTAATTGATTAATCGCATGAAAAAATTAAAAGGAGCTCAATAATTTCTAATTTTTTTTTAAGGTGAATTTTGCTTGCAGAGACATAATCAATTTTATTTATAGTTTTGGTTGAGTGTCAATTTTATTTTTGTTTTGTTTCTGGTATTTAAATTGTCTTAAACTACAAAATAAATACAGAATATGAAAAATACATTACAAAAAAAGATGGTAAATAAATTAAATTACTACAACTAATAAAAACAAATGATTGGAAATGAAATAGTAGTGATAATATTAAGATTTCCTTACAAAATTAAAGTTTATTGGTCTTTGTGAACTTGTGTTATTATCGATATATTATGAAACTACAATATTATGATTTATTACAATAATTTCTTATTGCAGAAAATGGGAAATAAATGCAAATAAAACATTGTGAATTCTCAATTTGGCTCATCGTTTTGAAACGGCTCCCGACTCTGAGAGGTTGCAGTAATTATTTGGTCACTGACCTGCTTTAGGTGTGACTTAAACCCCTCCTGGTGTTTTCAGAGCGGAGATGAGAGTCATTACTGCCTGCAGAGTTTTAGCTTCAACAGGAATGTTTCCCTTCCTGCTGCAGGCCTATTGAGTCACGACGTTGATGACGATGACGCGCCGAAGAAAGCCTACAACCCGCCCAACTGGTTCGGAGGGGATGAGTCAAAGAGGTAAGACGGGCCAAATGCTGATTTAGAGGAAAACGTTTTCGTAGGAAGAGTCCAGAGCAGAGGAAGACGAAATGTTCCTGTCTGTCACCCAAGTGTTGCGGCTGCAGGCGAAATGTTCCCAGAACTTTCACATGGAATGTCATCGTGGTTTTGTGCTTTCAGCGGGAGCGAAGCCTCGTCTCCTGACAGCCAGATGAAGGCGGGCAGGCGGCCTCTGGCTGCTCCATTTGGCACTGATAACAATTCCTCCTGGGAAAGAGAGACTGATAGTTTTTCCCATGGTAAAGAGAAGGTGAATGGACCGAACTAGTCACTCCCCAGCATTCATGCCACGCAGACGCCACTCCATCTTTTGTTATTGCCATTATTTTAGTTTTTATCACAACTTTCCTTCATTTTCCACCTTCGTTTTTCATCCCTGCGTTTGGAAATTGCTTCAGGATTTAATTCTCCGGAGGGACTTTGTTGTTTCCTGGGAATTTGGAGGGGGAAACGTTGGGTCCATGATTGCGGTTCTCTCCAATATTCCAGCTGGTTCTAATCTGGGAAACCTGGATTACAGTGATGTGCAAAAGTATTCACACACACTTGACGTTTTTCACACTGCAACCACAGGTTTTGCTGTATTTATTGGGACTTTATGTGGAAGAAACGTGACGTATGGTTTAGTTACAAAGAAAAAACTGAATAGTGTGGTGCATTCAGAGGTCACTTTAATAGGAAGTTACTGCTCTGCTGCATAAAATCCCAGTAAAATACATTCAGGCTGCAGTTTGGAAAAATGTGAAACGGTTCAGGGAGTGTGAATACTTTTGCAGGTTGCTGAGTTTCTGGGTTAAAACTAACAGATAAATCATCATTTGAAAATGTTCTGGTTGGTTTAATTTTTAACAGCATGGCAGTTTTTTTTTTTTCCTTAAGTTTTCCTCTTTATTTCATTCTCTGCTCTGCTTCCCTGATATTTTCCCCAGCCGCTCATTTCTCCATGTTTGGTAACTTGGTGAGTCCCTGTAGTTCTGCAGCCATCAGTCAGGCTGTTGCTGCTTATATAACTGTGACTCTGGATGATGTTTCAATCTGCAGATGTCTCCAGATGATGCAGCTGTGCCTATGGAGGGTCTGTCCATGACCAACAAGTATAAGAGAATGTAAGAACTTATTCCTCTCTCGCATTTACTGATATAAACTTGATTTATTTGGAAGGTTTTAGAGGTTCGATAACGTGACACTCTCCTCCTCAGATCCTACGATAAGAAAGCTCCTCCGGTCAGCATGTCCAAGCTGCTCAGTCACGGCTACATGGAGGAGAAGAAGAAGTCTGGAAACGACGACGATACTTCAAGTACAAACATTTTTATAGTTTAGCAAGAAATAAAATCTGAAGTGGGGTAGAAGGAATCCCTAAAAACTGAATTGTCCACTAAAAGTTGTTGGAGTCAAACAAATCAAGCTCAGTTTTATATTTATAAAGGAAGATAATGGAATAGTTTTGACAAAACAAGCTCAGGGTCTCTTTATCTCGTCACAAGATAAGATATTTGTCTTTGTGAGAAAAAGATGGAAATCTTGCAGCTTAGTGAGAGATAATGAAACATGACAGAGAAAAGTTCAGTGATGAATTAACTAAAGTGAAAAAGAAATTCCTTCCAAATGTGATAAAAAAAAGTTTATTATTATAAAATGAACTCAAGATATTTATCTCAATATGAGGAGATAATAAAAATCCTGATGCAAAGCAAACCTGAGCTCTCGTTGAAATAGCGAATGTAATGATGACAAAATGCTTCATTAACATTTATCCTGAAGTTTTGTGATTATAAAAAAAACAAAAAAATCCAAAGTCTTGTTATCACGACAAAACATTAAGGGTCTCTACTTCAAAATAAGAAAAAAAATAACAATAAACAAGCTCAATGTCTTTATCTTAAAATAAGACAAACTTATTAGCTAGTGAGTTTTTGACGTACAAACACAAATCGTGGTTTTATCTCATTGTGATAAAATGAGTTTGTTCATATTTCTGTAGCTTTTAATGCTAAAAGCATCAACAAGAATGGAATTACAGCCTGAAAAAAGTCAGTAATTTCCTGCTCTATCATGAAGAGACCTGCAATAGACAAACACTAAATATTAGACCATAAATCGTTCAATTAATGTTACTAAAAATGTGTGAAAACACCTGAATAAATGACTAACGTGTTGCTGAAGCTGGTGCTGTTGCTTCCACGGTTTAGATTTGTTGTTTTCTGTGTTTGACCTGCAGGCGTGACGTCAGAACAGACCAGCACCGTCATGACGGAGGATGTGGACGACCTGGATTAGTTTGCTCATGTTCTGCTTAGCAGGAACAATGGGGCTGTTCTTTAAGGTTCTTTTCCCCCCGATACGGTGCAAACACACCTCTGCACCCTCTTACGTTTTACTCATGTTTATTGTAAATCCACTGACTGTTAGGTTTTGTACTCATGTTTATGCAAAGGTACTGTTTTATTATTTATTGTTTTAATTTGTATAGAAAGAAGGAGAAGAAGAAGAAAGGTGCGTTTCTGAGTAGTGTAGTCGGTGTTGGTGACTTTTTGAGTTTTGTTTCTGTGCTCGATTTGAAAGCAGGGCTGGAATCCAACAGCTGCCGGTTTTTACCTCTGAGCCTCGTTGCTGTTCGCTTCCCGCCCTGGACGTATGAAGATCGACTTGGTGACGTTTAAATGTTTGTGCTGATGATTCGTGGTTCCAGTGACGTGAAGTATTATTTGCTCGGCTTGGCGTGTTTTTTTTTTTTTCGGCCGAGGCGACGCGTACGATCATCTGTTGAGACGGCAACCCCGCAGCTGCGATCACATGACGAAGTGAAAACTGACGGCCAGAGTCGCTGAGGTTTGTTTGGGTAAAAAGGAGCCAGATGCTTTTATTTCTTTCTTTCCTTTGATCGTACTAATTATTCGGTTTTTAAGCTTCCTAAATTAATAATTGTATGGCCTCACTGCTGTGTTTACCTGCCAGAATAGTAGGAATAAATCAGATGAAGCTGAAGCAACAGGCTTTAGCTGCTTTTGTGCAAAAGTGCCAAGCTTGTTTCGCTGTGAAATCACAACATTCCCCTTTAGCCACGACTAAACGTAGATGTGCTGTAGGATTTTAACTAAAGACACTTGAATTNACTTCAGGTTGGAAACGGTGAAAAGTAAAAAATGTTAAATGGTGTTGAAACAGAGGCTCTGAAGGTGGAAACTTTACTGTTGTGTACAAACTAGACTTAAAATCATGTAATTTCCATTAATAAAGTGGAATTTACTCCAGAGTTTGTGGCATTTCTCTGCTAATTTGTTGAATGTAGTATTTAATTAAATGGTCGTCGAGGCTTAACTGCTTCGAGGACTGGGACTGGTGCAGGTTAATGCAATTAGTTGATTTTATGACCACATGATCTTGAGGGCGTACGGTTTTCCTTTGTAAAACTACAAATCTCTAGGATTCCAGGAACTCAGTCTGATCTTTTTATTCTACGCCGTAAATTGTTCTGTGAGGTTATGTAATTACGGCTGTTGTCTTTTAAACTAATTTCATTTTATTTTGCAGAGAAGAAGACTCCGCGAGGAGATCTGAGTCAAAATGTCTGAGCGCTACGACTGCACAGAGTGCAAGGACTCTTTGTACGGACAGAAGTACATCCTGAAGGAGGAATATCCGTACTGCATCAAGTGCTATGAGGCCCTTTTCTCCAGCATGTGTGAAAAGTGCAAGAAGCTCATTAGCTGCACCAGCAAGGTGATGCATCCATGTTCCTTTCGCTTTAACTCCAATGTAGATCCAACGTTTTGTTGCTGGTCAACTTCTGTGATTTCTTTACTTGGTCTTGTTTCAGATTCGATGATAACCACAGTTAACCTTGAATTAAAATATTTCTCCATCATTTTAATTTTGTAAGATTAAATACATACATAAAGTGTGAATTTCTTCTGGGGGACAAATCAAAACAGTGGCTAATCGTTGTAATCAATAAGAACTTATTGATTACAATAATTTAAGTCCCAAAACCTTAAAATTGAGGGTTCATGGAGGTGCATGAATCTATTTTATTCAACTTCTGTAACATCTTGCTAGCTAATAGAAATGCAGACTTGTCTTCAGTTGTTGTTTTTCTTTCTTTCAATTTTTAGAACAGAAGATGATAAAATCCTATCATTTTTGGAGTTAATTTTAGGGCTAGCTAACAAAATCTGGTGTGTAAACATGAATAACAAGCTGAGATTCACTTTCAGCTGTTCTACTGTCTTACAATGAAAAAATACAAAAAATATAATATAATATTCCTGCTAGCACTTAATATTATTATACATTTAGAATATTATATTATTATATCATTTTTGTTTCTAGGCGTTTTTCAAATGTTCTGCAACCAGCTCTGCCGCAGTGCTAACACTAAACACGTAGTAACTTTCATTCTTTTAAAATATCTATTTAAATTTGTTGCTGATGGAATATTTAGGTCACAATAAAAATTGTGACCCTCTTGATTGTTTTCTGAAGGATCTGTCCTTCAAGGACTGTCACTGGCACAGCGAATGCTTCCTCTGCAACAACTGCAGCCGCTCTCTGGTCGACAAACCGTTTGCCACCAAAAACGACCTCCTGATGTGCACCGACTGCTACTGCCTGGAGTATTCCTCCAAGTGCCATGCCTGCCTGAAGACCATCATGCCAGGTACAAGAAAAACTCCTTATGCTGTTGCTAAAATGGTTTAATGCACAGATGTCCAAAGTGCAGCCCATTTATGGCCCTCTGAAGGATTTTAGTCAGCCCCCAGACCGCAAATGTGTAATTGACAAACTCGTCTGCAAACACAGTTGGTTGAAGCGGATGGACACTTTTTTATTTTTAGGGTAATTTTTTTTATAGATAATTTTTAAAAGAAAAAAAAAAGCATTTATTTACAACGTTTTTGCATCTATCTTAATTCTGGAGCAACCAGAACCAAAATTATTGACTTAATTTTACTCAAAGCAAATCTTGCAGTCCTAAGAAAACCATCATCTTGCAATCTTTCAAGGTTGTTTTAATGTATTTACAATGATTTACTGATCCATTCTCTATAACAAAAAAATTTTGATTTTGATTTCAATAGAATGTAAATGTTTTAGTTTATTATTGAGCAGATACAAAAGACATAAAAGGTTTGTTTTAAAATGTTTTTCTGTGGCCCGTGGCTTAACCGTTTTGTCCCTCAAGGGAAAAAGTTTGAACATCACCAGTTTAGTATGAAAGAATATTAATATAAAATCAAATAAATCTGCAATTCAGTATTCTCATTCCAGGCACCAAGAAGATGGAGCATAAGGGGAACAGTTGGCATGAGAAGTGTTTCATCTGCAAATTCTGCCAGCAGACTATTGGCACCAAGAGCTTCGTCAAGAAGGACGGGAACAACTACTGTCTGGCCTGCTATGAGAAACTGTTTGCCCTGCAGTGTGTCCACTGCATGAAGGTAAACATCCTCACAATGTCCCACTATGATTTCCGCCATTAAAACCAGTTAAAATGTTCTGCAAATATATGGTCATGTAGGGTTTTTTTCTGTGCTCAGAGGAGCTGAAAGTTGGTGCTACAAAGACTCACATATGAGCAACAAGCAGATGGTCAGGCAGGCAGGAGTCGTGGCGCAGGCAGCAGTCGTCTGTTTGACTTGAGAAAAAGTCAGCAGCACACAGCCAAGATGGCTGCAAAGTGTGATGTCAGAGAGATGCAGAAAAACGTTTAAATCTACTAATTCAGAGGACGTTTGCTGAAAATATCTGTTTCTGTTTAAACTGGAACTCAGTAGTTATGCAACCTACTGTGTTTTAACATGAACTATAACAGATTTTAAATTATTAATATTGTTATCAGTTTGATCTCTTTCAGACTCTGTTTTTTTATTGTTTTAGCTTTAGTCTCATTTATTTGTTTATTTTTTTCAGGAAAAATTAAGGGTTAATTGTAAAAATCTAGGAGTTGCTGTATAAACAAGTCAGCTAATCGCCTTGCTAATTTCTCATTCAGTATGTTTAGTGGTTAGTTTTTTAGTGTTTAAAATTGAATTTAATTGTAAAACAAAATCCAAATGTCATGTCTCTGTTAATTTAGACTCATTAGTTTTATGATAGCTAACTGTTATTTTTAATCCCAGTTTGGCAAATGACATTTCTAATAATACCAAATATGCTTTATCTTTAGGATCGTCAGCCTTCAGTTAGCCTTCAGTTAGCCTTTAGCTTTATTGACTATTTGTTTTATAACAGTTAGCTATTAGCTCTAATGTAAGTTAGATTTTGTCTTTAATACCACTTAAGGTATTTAGGTTTGTGATACTAGCTTTGAGCTTCAAACCAGACTAATTAGCTTTTTGATTGTCATTTTTAAGCTTTAAGTCAAGTTTGGCTAATTAACTTCTTGAGAGTTAGCATTTACCTTTAATTTTTTTTTTTTTGCTTTATTTTAAAATATAATAAAATGTGACCCAAGGATTTTATGATAATGTGACTTAATGGCAACAAATCTGCTGCTCGCTAATGTGTTTTTATTTTCACTTCTGTTCCTGAATAATGTTGCCATAGCTACGGTGTTTTTGTCATAAAATCAAAAAGTTCAATGGCCAAACTAATGTTTTTGAAAATAATTTCTCATTTGTTTATTTTGCTTTGCTTTCTTTCGATCTTTTAGCCCATTACGACTGGAGGAGTGAGCTACCATGACCAGCCGTGGCATAAGGAGTGCTTCGTTTGTGCTGGATGCAAAATGCAGCTGGCTGGGCAGAGATTCACCTCTCGAGACGACGCCACCTTCTGCCTCGAGTGTTTCTGCAACCTGTTTGCAAAGAAATGCGCCCACTGCACCAACCCAATCAGTGGTAAAATGACCTCCCACAAATCTTCAGATCCTATTTTAGAATTTGATAAAAGTCACAGTAGAAACGAGAAGTTTTGCTTCAGAGTTTTAGTCGTGAAATCAAGCTGGAAAGATTCACCAAACTGTAACTGGTTCGATTTTAACAATGTAAGCAACACCTTCAATCTAAACTCAACATTCTCAAGATCATATGCTTAACTTGGGATCTGGTGTGTCCAATCACCATCAATTACAGAGTTATTGCATTAAAAAAAAAAAAAATCATGGGACTCTTCTCTGCTGTTTTTACCTCAGGTCTCGGGGGCAGCAAGTATATCTCATTTGAGGATCGGCAGTGGCACAACGACTGCTTCAACTGCAAAAAATGCAGCGCGTCGATGGTTGGTCGAGGCTTCCTGACGTTCAGAAACGACATCTTCTGTCCTGACTGTGGCAAAGACCTCTGAGGGGTCACCAGCACCAAGGAGGCGAACCAGTCTGACGGCCAATCGGGACAACTCTGCAACATATTCAAACTTTCCTGAATATTAACCAGCGTGATGTCTTTCTTTGGTTTTAACTGAGAAACTGGA
Organism: Poecilia formosa; assembly: GCF_000485575.1. NCBI lineage: Eukaryota > Metazoa > Chordata > Actinopteri > Cyprinodontiformes > Poeciliidae > Poecilia > Poecilia formosa. The sequence goes on along the minus strand of NW_006800240.1, from coordinate 82,043 downwards.
ACCAGTTTTAAGTAAAAGTTTGTCTTAAAGATCAAATGAAAAACTACAAAAATATCAGTTTGAAGTGGAAACCTTTACTGCTTAATTTCTTCTATGCATAACAGCATTTAAGCATTTTTATTAAACAGCAATGTCATATAGGTTTTCCTACTAATTCTTCTCTTTCTAATCATTTTTGGATGTTTCATCTGTGGGTATTCCTGGATGTCAGCAGAATTAAAAGTCTGTTATTCTCAATTATTTGTCAATCAAAAGAAATTTTGTTTTTTGTTTAGGTTGGTGTAAATTCTTAATGTTATTTTTATTTTTTCAGGCACTGAATGTTTTAATCACTATGACATTTATTTTAAATGCTAACAATTTTTCCCATTATGTTTTGTTTTCATTTCCTGTAGTCTTGTAATATTATCTAAATAAACTATGTAGTTTAAATTAAATAAAAAGCCTCAAATACTCCAAGTGAAATCTCATCTCAGCTATTTATTTATGTGTACATTTGAAAAGTCTGAACAACCTGATTCTGTTTCTTACTTGTTTTTTCCTAAGTGGATCTGGACTCATGATGAGCTTCTTAGGTTTAACTAAATACCAACAAAACAATATGGTTGTTGGTTATTAGTTGTGCCTTGAACAAGTTTTCTATTGTTTGTTTACATTTTTGGTCAATAAGTAGTGGGCATCCTCCCATGGTCATAGTAAAAAAGACTGCAAGACAATATGGCTGCCAAAATTCAGTGTCACAACTTCAGATTTGATGCTAAGCTAAAGGAATATTTCATTATTTTTAAGGAATATGCGCAAAAATAAATACTTAGACTGATTAATCTTAAAAATGGCATTACAATTCAAGATATGAAGACTCACGCACGTTTTTAGTTTAGGGTAACAGATTACTGAAATCTGAAACCATAACTAATAAATCAAATCTATACTACACTTTATCTGGAGATTGTTTTAAACACATTTGGGTGTTAGGGTTTCATTCATTCAAGAATCTCCTCTTGAAAACATTCTAGAAACGTCCCTATTGAGATCAGAAAAGTAGTTTTGAACTTTAAATTTGATATTTTTCTATGCTTTATTTGACCGCAGAACAAAGATCGTCTGTCCATGTATCCAACAGAGGTTGCGTAGCACAGAATTCTCACTCTTGCCGCATTTTCATGCATCATAAACGTACAGTCCTTTCGGAAAGAAAACTCACACAGTGTAAGGCGTCGTTTTAAATACACGATCTTTGATTTGTGAACAGGAAGCGAGCAGCAGGTGCCACAGGAAGCTGTTAGCTCTGTGAGGAGGAAAGAAGAAGCTATCGGCTTTTACCTGCAGCAAGCCAACTCATCAAATACAAAAAAAGCACACAGCAACATTAGAGTAAGAAATATTTATATTTTCTTATTTATTAACCATTATTAGCACTTTATTAAAAAGGCATCACAATTTCATTGTAAAAAAATGGAGATAGCGGTGGAAACTAGGCGGCTAACACGGTTAGCAACGCTTTGTTAGCCTCTTATCTCAGTAATTTATTGCTCACATTAGCGGTGAAACCTGAGCCGAGTGATGTAAATTATGTTACGGCAAAAATAAACGTTTTAGGGTTTTAAAATCTATTTTAAGTAAAACTCTGGAAATAAAACCGACGGTAGTAAATGAGTAAATCTTGAGCGCTATTTGCTCATTTACATTTACTCACCATGTCCAGATTTTACATTTTATCTCCATGCATCTGTTCATCCGTCCATCCATCTGCATCCATCTGTTTATCCTTTTGCATGCATGTTGTCATCCATCCATCTGCTTTAATCTCTTCATCCATTCATCCATCCATCTAATCATAATCTATTACTCATCCAACCAATCATTTGCATAATTTTGTTCATCCTCTCATCCATGCAACTATTGCACATATTTATCTGCATGAATCTGGTCCATTTATTTATCCATCCATTGATTTGTCTATTCGTCAATGTTTCTTTGATTTATACATCATGAATCTCTGCATTTCTATGAAAAAATAAACTAATAACTCAGATCTCAGCGTTCGTCTAATACCTCTGACCTTTTTAGAGCCGTGCATCATAACTGTTTCTGTTTAAAGTTGAATCCAAGTGAAAGCATCTTGTTTCTCAATTGTAACTGACAGCTTAATTTATACTGCCCCCATGTGGGGACAGTAGGAAGCTGAAGTGATAAAATATAATAATAATTCTGTTTTAATCATTTTCTTATTGATTTATTTAAACTCTAATGTCGCTCATTCATTTAATTAAAAAGTGTTTTATAGTTTGTTTCTTTTTTTTGTTGTTGCTTTTTTTCTTCCTTGACTTGTGGCAGTTGTGAATTTAAAATGTCTGTATTTAGTTTGCAGATTTTCTTTCGTCGTCAGCTAAAATGAGCGCTGCCGTACCCAACCATCGAAGGACCAAACCCGGAGGTGAGACTGGCTAAAGTTCGCAAACTGTTTCCTCTTCATATTTGTGGCATTAAAACCAGTAGAAAAACGAAACTATTTTCATCTGAGAGCCACTATTATTCAGCTTAATGAAGGCCATGCTTGTGTTTTTCTGCAGGCATAAAGCCTGGAGCTGCAAACAGCGGCGTGACCGGACCCACCTCCCAGATTCCCGGCCTCTGCCAGACCGCCACCGAGAGCGCGGCGGTGGAGAGGGTCAGCGGGCGGCGAGTGGGGATATTTGAGACCGACTCGGACTACGTCAAGCTGGCGAAGCAGGGAGGACACAAAGGTGAGCCGATAAACCACAGATTTAAAATTGCTGATCAATTCAAGAGTTAATCCAAGTTGATCATAAAGATCATCTTTCACTGTTTGGTTTAGTAGCTGTTTGTTTGCCTTCCTGTTCATGTTTAGGAAGCATTTTAACTTCATGACTGAGCCTATCGCAGTAAGCAATTAATTGATTAATCGCATGAAAAAATTAAAAGGAGCTCAATAATTTCTAATTTTTTTTTAAGGTGAATTTTGCTTGCAGAGACATAATCAATTTTATTTATAGTTTTGGTTGAGTGTCAATTTTATTTTTGTTTTGTTTCTGGTATTTAAATTGTCTTAAACTACAAAATAAATACAGAATATGAAAAATACATTACAAAAAAAGATGGTAAATAAATTAAATTACTACAACTAATAAAAACAAATGATTGGAAATGAAATAGTAGTGATAATATTAAGATTTCCTTACAAAATTAAAGTTTATTGGTCTTTGTGAACTTGTGTTATTATCGATATATTATGAAACTACAATATTATGATTTATTACAATAATTTCTTATTGCAGAAAATGGGAAATAAATGCAAATAAAACATTGTGAATTCTCAATTTGGCTCATCGTTTTGAAACGGCTCCCGACTCTGAGAGGTTGCAGTAATTATTTGGTCACTGACCTGCTTTAGGTGTGACTTAAACCCCTCCTGGTGTTTTCAGAGCGGAGATGAGAGTCATTACTGCCTGCAGAGTTTTAGCTTCAACAGGAATGTTTCCCTTCCTGCTGCAGGCCTATTGAGTCACGACGTTGATGACGATGACGCGCCGAAGAAAGCCTACAACCCGCCCAACTGGTTCGGAGGGGATGAGTCAAAGAGGTAAGACGGGCCAAATGCTGATTTAGAGGAAAACGTTTTCGTAGGAAGAGTCCAGAGCAGAGGAAGACGAAATGTTCCTGTCTGTCACCCAAGTGTTGCGGCTGCAGGCGAAATGTTCCCAGAACTTTCACATGGAATGTCATCGTGGTTTTGTGCTTTCAGCGGGAGCGAAGCCTCGTCTCCTGACAGCCAGATGAAGGCGGGCAGGCGGCCTCTGGCTGCTCCATTTGGCACTGATAACAATTCCTCCTGGGAAAGAGAGACTGATAGTTTTTCCCATGGTAAAGAGAAGGTGAATGGACCGAACTAGTCACTCCCCAGCATTCATGCCACGCAGACGCCACTCCATCTTTTGTTATTGCCATTATTTTAGTTTTTATCACAACTTTCCTTCATTTTCCACCTTCGTTTTTCATCCCTGCGTTTGGAAATTGCTTCAGGATTTAATTCTCCGGAGGGACTTTGTTGTTTCCTGGGAATTTGGAGGGGGAAACGTTGGGTCCATGATTGCGGTTCTCTCCAATATTCCAGCTGGTTCTAATCTGGGAAACCTGGATTACAGTGATGTGCAAAAGTATTCACACACACTTGACGTTTTTCACACTGCAACCACAGGTTTTGCTGTATTTATTGGGACTTTATGTGGAAGAAACGTGACGTATGGTTTAGTTACAAAGAAAAAACTGAATAGTGTGGTGCATTCAGAGGTCACTTTAATAGGAAGTTACTGCTCTGCTGCATAAAATCCCAGTAAAATACATTCAGGCTGCAGTTTGGAAAAATGTGAAACGGTTCAGGGAGTGTGAATACTTTTGCAGGTTGCTGAGTTTCTGGGTTAAAACTAACAGATAAATCATCATTTGAAAATGTTCTGGTTGGTTTAATTTTTAACAGCATGGCAGTTTTTTTTTTTTCCTTAAGTTTTCCTCTTTATTTCATTCTCTGCTCTGCTTCCCTGATATTTTCCCCAGCCGCTCATTTCTCCATGTTTGGTAACTTGGTGAGTCCCTGTAGTTCTGCAGCCATCAGTCAGGCTGTTGCTGCTTATATAACTGTGACTCTGGATGATGTTTCAATCTGCAGATGTCTCCAGATGATGCAGCTGTGCCTATGGAGGGTCTGTCCATGACCAACAAGTATAAGAGAATGTAAGAACTTATTCCTCTCTCGCATTTACTGATATAAACTTGATTTATTTGGAAGGTTTTAGAGGTTCGATAACGTGACACTCTCCTCCTCAGATCCTACGATAAGAAAGCTCCTCCGGTCAGCATGTCCAAGCTGCTCAGTCACGGCTACATGGAGGAGAAGAAGAAGTCTGGAAACGACGACGATACTTCAAGTACAAACATTTTTATAGTTTAGCAAGAAATAAAATCTGAAGTGGGGTAGAAGGAATCCCTAAAAACTGAATTGTCCACTAAAAGTTGTTGGAGTCAAACAAATCAAGCTCAGTTTTATATTTATAAAGGAAGATAATGGAATAGTTTTGACAAAACAAGCTCAGGGTCTCTTTATCTCGTCACAAGATAAGATATTTGTCTTTGTGAGAAAAAGATGGAAATCTTGCAGCTTAGTGAGAGATAATGAAACATGACAGAGAAAAGTTCAGTGATGAATTAACTAAAGTGAAAAAGAAATTCCTTCCAAATGTGATAAAAAAAAGTTTATTATTATAAAATGAACTCAAGATATTTATCTCAATATGAGGAGATAATAAAAATCCTGATGCAAAGCAAACCTGAGCTCTCGTTGAAATAGCGAATGTAATGATGACAAAATGCTTCATTAACATTTATCCTGAAGTTTTGTGATTATAAAAAAAACAAAAAAATCCAAAGTCTTGTTATCACGACAAAACATTAAGGGTCTCTACTTCAAAATAAGAAAAAAAATAACAATAAACAAGCTCAATGTCTTTATCTTAAAATAAGACAAACTTATTAGCTAGTGAGTTTTTGACGTACAAACACAATCGTGGTTTTATCTCATTGTGATAAAATGAGTTTGTTCATATTTCTGTAGCTTTTAATGCTAAAAGCATCAACAAGAATGGAATTACAGCCTGAAAAAAGTCAGTAATTTCCTGCTCTATCATGAAGAGACCTGCAATAGACAAACACTAAATATTAGACCATAAATCGTTCAATTAATGTTACTAAAAATGTGTGAAAACACCTGAATAAATGACTAACGTGTTGCTGAAGCTGGTGCTGTTGCTTCCACGGTTTAGATTTGTTGTTTTCTGTGTTTGACCTGCAGGCGTGACGTCAGAACAGACCAGCACCGTCATGACGGAGGATGTGGACGACCTGGATTAGTTTGCTCAGGTTCTGCTTAGCAGGAACAATGGGGCTGTTCTTTAAGGTTCTTTTCCCCCCGATACGGTGCAAACACACCTCTGCACCCTCTTACGTTTTACTCATGTTTATTGTAAATCCACTGACTGTTAGGTTTTGTACTCATGTTTATGCAAAGGTACTGTTTTATTATTTATTGTTTTAATTTGTATAGAAAGAAGGAGAAGAAGAAGAAAGGTGCGTTTCTGAGTAGTGTAGTCGGTGTTGGTGACTTTTTGAGTTTTGTTTCTGTGCTCGATTTGAAAGCAGGGCTGGAATCCAACAGCTGCCGGTTTTTACCTCCGAGCCTCGTTGCTGTTCGCTTCCCGCCCTGGACGTATGAAGATCGACTTGGTGACGTTTAAATGTTTGTGCTGATGATTCGTGGTTCCAGTGACGTGAAGTATTATTTGCTCGGCTCGGCGTGTTTTTTTTTCCGGCCGAGGCGACGCGTACGATCATCTGTTGAGACGGCAACCCCGCAGCTGCGATCACATGACGAAGTGAAAACTGACGGCCAGAGTCGCTGAGGTTTGTTTGGGTAAAAAGGAGCCAGATGCTTTTATTTCTTTCTTTCCTTTGATCGTACTAATTATTCGGTTTTTAAGCTTCCTAAATTAATAATTGTATGGCCTCACTGCTGTGTTTACCTGCCAGAATAGTAGGAATAAATCAGATGAAGCTGAAGCAACAGGCTTTAGCTGCTTTTGTGCAAAAGTGCCAAGCTTGTTTCGCTGTGAAATCACAACATTCCCCTTTAGCCACGACTAAACGTAGATGTGCTGTAGGATTTTAACTAAAGACACTTGAATTTTGAAGCTTTTTTTTTTTTTTGCATTCCTTGTCTGAAAAATCTCTAAATCTACAGTAAAATCGTCTTAAAAGGTTTAAAATTGCTATTCGACTTCAAAAAATCTTGACATCTTGTCGTTTCTGCTTCTCTTTGAGACGAATCCTTCAAATCAGCAGAGCAGAGGAGTGAGCAAAGCGATTAGGAACGGGCTGAAATGTTCCTGGATCTCAAAGTGCTGCAGCAGACAACAGAGATCTGCTGTTCCTCCTCTTTTTGTCCCATTTCTTTGACTGCCAGGACGTCTCGCTTTATAAATGCCTTCAGTCACCTTATAGTTGTCATTTTAAGGCATAACTGAGCTGGGAGTTACATCCTGATCCTTAAAAATGGAATAAATCCAACTAATTAGTCGCAGAAACAGAAACCCCTACAAGAAATGTTGAGCTTTTACTGCTAAATATATTTTATCTGTAAGTGTTAAATGTTGACACTGGGTTTTACTTTGCAGTGTGAGGAACGGAGAATGTATCATGTTCTGATCTTTCCTTTTGAAGTACGGGTTTATTATTTATGAACTGTTAAATATTCAGGTAAACAGCGTTCTGTCGTGTTTTTCAGTTTACAAAGAAGCAGTAGGAACCTTTAGTGGCTTAAAATCTCTTTTCGCTTGTTCTTGTCAAATCTTAAGGTGGTTTGGAAAAATGCAAATATGCCAACTGAGACGGAAGAAGGTTTTAAATGAAGGGAAGTTCCCCGTCACTTCTCAGTGTGTAACTTTGCTCTCACAGTATTAATTGTCACTTCAATAAATGAGCATGTGCATGTTCATGTGTGGTGGTGTTTTTCCTTTTCTCAATATAAACTGGCTTCACGCTCAGTTTGTTTATTAAAGAAAGATGAAACTAAAAACTAATAACTTCAGTTCCTGAAATCCAGGCCAGGGAGGAAAGACGTCAGCAATATTAGCTTAGAAGCAACTTTTCCTCCAAAATCAAAGCACCATATGCACACTTGTAGCATATTTAATGTCTCATAAAAGTTTAAAATGTTTACTTAGAGACCTATTCAATAAATTTGAATATTATTGAAGTCAGTTTATTAAGTAAAACATGTTGAGATTAATCACACATGGATGGATATTAGTTGTTCTGCTAATATTAAAGTTAGAATATTCATCTATGATACATTTATTTGAATAATTATTTACAATACCCACTAAACTAAAGGCGTTATACTGGGTGTTTGATTTTATTAATAAGAAACAAAATGAATAAAACAAGAAATAGTTGAATAAAGTAACGATAATGAAAAAATGTCACTACTGAGTATTGAAAAGTCAGTCGTCCATCTTTCCACCCATTCATCCATTCTGTCTTTTTTTCCTCCATTTCAATTTAAAAGTGTCTAAAATGTATTGTCGTTTTTTGCATTTACATTAATTCAACCAGTTTTATACAAGAATAGTGTAAATAATTGACTAGAAAAATACCTTTTCATTGATTTCCCCCACCATAAAATATAGTTTTAAATAATAATAAATGTTGGATTAATTTGCAGTTTTGACAATATTAGAGTTCTGTATGATGAACCTGATAACCTGAGCTGTTAACTGGGAATCCCATAAACATCTCTGTGACCAGCACTGGGCTGTGTGTGTGTGTGTGTGTGTGTGTGTGGAGTCGTATCACAGTAAAACACACACACACACTGGTCGCTGCAGGCTGCATCCTTCCTCTCGTCGCGAAGAGCTGCCGCGCTGCCGCACGACTCCTGCCGCGGCCACAGAGACGCGCGGCTCCTCATAGATCCGTCGATCGGAAATAATCCATAGCCGCATGGTGACGTCACGCCGCTGTTAATCGGCGCTCGTGGCTGGGTGCAGCCTTGACGCCAGGGATGGACGCGCGCGTTTAACTCCTCCACTCCTCTTTGCACGCGGGGATTGATTGGAAGACAAACCAAAAAAAAAAAAAAAAAAACAAGGGGAAAATTATAATTGCACGACGAGCGCGAGGACGTGCACGCGGCTGTCTGTTTGTTTGTTTGTGACGTCGGCGCGTTGGGGAATGGAGTAGCTGTCACGGAGGATGGGAGCGGACTGAGCCAGCTGTGGCCTGCTTCTAACAGCAACATCTGGCCGGTGAGTCGCGCTCAGCGGCGGGCGAGCAGCTCTGCTGGCTGCCCGGGCTCCGGCGCTCTGAGTCGGTGTGACCTCGTCCTTGGCTGCCCGGATGGTGAATGAGTGATGGAGGATGCAAGGTTGACCGGGAGATGCATGCAACCCCATGCATCGTGCATGCACACCTGATAATACATGTAGGCAGCACTGGTGTGTGTTGAGACGTAAAACACACACAGAGAGGAAGGATGCAGCCTGCAGCGCTCTGTGTGTGTGTGTGCATGTGTGTGTGTGTGTGCAGCTCGTCTGTGTGTGGAGAAAGCTATACCTGCATGCACAAATGACGGGTTAAAGATTAGAGATGGAAAAACATGCATAGGGGAAAATAGAATAATCATCTTTTGTCTCTTTGTGTCTCTTGAGGGATTAAAAAAAAGCACAATCACACCATAAGAGGGGAATTTGTTGCAGGAATATCATGAATTCTGGGATATTGCAACATCTCAGAAGCTTAATCCCTGCAACTGAAGCACAGTGGTTCCTTAAAATTATACTACGGTGATTTTCTGTGCCTTAACCCACATCCTGACCGTCCTGCAGGGTCAGAGAGGGAGCGTGCAGCAGCCAGCCGGATCTGTGGGGGATATGGAGGAAGGCGACGCAGAAGGGGAAGGGCCCATGGTGGTCAGAGAAGGTCCAAGCCGCCAAGGCCTCCAGTCGGAGTCCAGCGCCGCCACAACAACCACCACCAACCTCCTGGCTTCTGTTAAAGAGCAGGTTAGATCCTGCTGTCACTCATTTCTTCCTGACTTTTGAATGCAAACATCGGCTTGGCAGTTTTATGCTGTGACTTTGCTCATATTTTTCACTTTAGGATGAAAATTTGTCAGGATTTTGATGAATCTGTGGTTGCTACAGGAGATTTTCCATCACATTGAGGATGTTTTGTGGTTATTCTGAGCCTTTTTGTGCAGTGTAGCTCAGGATCACATCATAATAACTCAAGAAACGTAGAAATCTTACCTCACATGCTCAACTTAAAGTTATTAGGCTACAAAATTAAACTGTACTATGTTGTGTTTGTCTTAAATCCTACGGTTTTGTAGTTTCTTTCACTTCCTGGTAGTGGTGGGCAATATGGACTTAGAGTTTTATTTGATAAAAGTCATGATACGAACTATTTAATGCTTTTGAATGGATGTAGTAATAAAAAAACACAAATACTGCTTTTGAAAAACATTCCTGTTTGTTTTAGGAGGCCAGTCACATAAAGATTTGTTTCAAGCTGCACACATTGACTGCAATTAATCATGTTTTCAAATTTATTGATATTTATTGACCTCATTGGAGAAAATAGTGAAAAAAATAGCAATTCAGACAGTTTTGCTGGGTTTTAAACATCATTAATTGGAATTTGTTGTGAAAACAATAAATCAAAATTCTAGTCATGATAAGAAATGTATCACCAATAATGCCCATTGGTAAGTGTTATTGGTTATTGGTTATTGGTTGTGTTTTATCTAAGGAACATGCTGATTGGATGAAAACATTGTCTGTTTTTTGCCGGTGGTGTGGTTTATCTACATTCGCTTCTGTATTCACATCTTCCTTTGCATATGAAAAACATGACATTTCACAACTTTTTGGCTTTTTTTGTGTTCCATACATGACGATCAGGAACTTCAGACACCAAAAGTGATTGAGTGTGAGATATAAAAACTCATCCATACACACTATTGTTTGTTTACAAAGGTATACGCGCTCACATCAGTTTCACTGCACATTCAGATTGGTGACTCAAAGAAAACGCCTCAGAAATGCCAAGTTGAGCAAAATTTGAGTCATTTTACTTCTTTTCTGGGTCAGAGTTCAACCTTGTCTTGTTTTTTCTTTGAGCTCCATACAAGTTCTAAGCAGTTTTTAGCTGTGGTTGTGACCTGAGTCGCCCAAATTTACGCTGTAAATCCGGGGGATTATCTCCAGATGAGGATGAAGTGTAAATGAATTGCGGTGCTGAGTCACACGAATCTGCACCTTAAATTCTTTTAAAAGCCTCATTAATAATTTCGTCTGCTGCACTTCCTTAATTCAGCACCGAGAAAAGGACGTAGCGGTGCAGAAAACCCCGCATATGGCATGAAATGAAAAGCTAAGAAAGATGCAGATTGCACCAGATCAGAAGAAGATATTCGTTGTTTGCCAGCAGGAATTTAAAGGAACAGTGACGTCATGCTATTGTTTTATATTCTTTGCTTTTGCTTCCCTGTTGTATAGTTAAATGACAAACTTTTTTTCCGTTGTTTTTTGTGGCTGAAGCTCGCTGAAATGCCTCATATCTGCAGGAAAACAACAATACGAACCTTAGAGGACAGCCTCCTTCTGTCTCGCTGTCCCTGCTGTTATGTTTAATGCTGATTTATATCCCGTCAGCATGGGAGTCTTTCTGTTCTCCTCCTCTTAATTATGCCTGGACAGTAGCCATGTTCTCTGCTCAGTCCCTGGGCGTGCTGCTCTGAATCAGGCGCTCTGCTATTTAAAGGCTTATGATGTCTAAGAAAAGAGACTCGGATCCGATGTTTAATCTGCAGTTTTTCGGAGGGCTGCAGATTGTGCCTAAATCTCAGGAAGAGGCTTCATGTTCGTCAAGAGCAAACACTTTCTGCACATGCATCGCTCTGCAGGTAGAAACTGTAGATCTAGAAACTAAAACTTTATTTTGCTCATTTCGTCTTAGGCATGACATGCAGGCATGTCACTGCTTCTGCTGAGCAGGTGAAATTTGATCCAATGTTGCAGAGTGGAATAAACGATCTGAGTGCAGACGGGTTAAGTCAAGGGCACTTCTGTCGGTTCTGATTGATCTCCAGTCAGAGAACGTATATCAATAGATCTGGTAGATTGCTTAATGTCCTGTTTTCTTGGGTAAAGGATGCTTGTGTTGTGAACCATTTGCCAAAACACTTACTGACTCCATTGCTCATAGTCTGCGGTATTTTTTCCAAAGAAAATTGAAGTCAAACTTGAAGAGGGCTTGTCACGATGATAAATTTTGCTCAAGAATAAATTGTTGTAGAAGTTAGAATATAATAGTAATGGGATAATAATGCAAGTTCACCCTCTCAAACGATAACTAAACTTTCATTTCTAATGAACTTCTAACTCTGGAACAGTAAAACACTTTAGATATAAATAAACAAAACAACAAATAAAATGGATACTGGAGACTCTGACTAGTTGAGACCAGAGCACCAGTCTGGAGATTTTTGTCATCAGTCTTTGGCAGAAAAAGAGAGAAACATAAGAAAAACAAAGAATTGTGTAAATAAAATGACTGAGTCATGCGATTAAGGGATTTATTGGACAGATTTAGCATCAACACTTAAGAAAATGATGGTGGCCGACGTGCGAACGCGCATGAAACACATTAACTCCAAAATACTCCAACAAAGGAAGAAACAAATGCAACAGAAAAAATGCGCAAATGAAAAATGCTGCAACCTCAGAAAAAAAGAAGCAAAACCTACAAACAAGAAACCAAATTCAAAAGCAAAATACTGCGAATGGATGCAAAGGAAAAAATGCTGCAAATTTAAAAGGTTACAAAAGTGGCTTCACAATTTTTTATCGGATTTGAACCAGCTGAAGCTAAAACTGACACTTGAGAAGTTTTGAGTAGAACATATTTACAGAAGAAGGTTTTTTTTTCTTCTTAATCTTAAATGCAGAATGTATAAATATTTGTACAGTTTTGGCTTATTTACAACTCACTTTTTTGAGTCTGTATACTCCATTTTAATTGATTAATCCCTTATTAATTATTTCAGCCTTAAAAACATGCACTGAACTGAAAACTTTTACAAACCTGCATTTAAAAGTGTTTAATTATTTCCCTGTGGTATATTTTTACCACAGCCTCGATTGATTTCCAATCAAGAACAAAAATGACACTTAAAATCTAAAATGATACATCCAGTTAGATTGTTTTATGAGGGAAAACTGTTAAAACCTTTCAGGGGATCAGGACATAATGACAACAGCGTTCTGTATTGTGTATTTTCCCCGAGAACTTGTCCAAACTGAGACACATTTCTATTAGATTTCTCTGGTTAGAAGATGAAATGTACAGATGCGAAGCAGAAAATCCCACCTTCATAAAGCCAGCATGGCTACGGCGAAAAGCCCGGAGTTCCTCGAGGCCAAACGTTTCATCGTGTGACTTGGTTCAGGCAGCTGAACAGCCTGGGAAGAGAAAATAACACAAAGTTGCTTTACGTCTCCCTGCGTCGGTGCTGCTGAAGCGTCAAATCTTCCGCCTGCAGTTCCTCCACAGAAATGTCAAATTAGACGAGCTAAATGGAGCGCATCAGTTATTGCCTTCTATTGTGTTCAGGGCCTGATGCTTTTCCACTTTGCTCCCGTTTAACCCATTAAAAGTGAGAGAGTGATGGATGTGAGCAGGGAAATATCAAACGGGCCGACTCTGAAACGTGAGACTCCACCGAGGCGTCGGGGCACAGTTTGATTTTGTCACTTCTTCAGCAAACAGAGGGATCGATCTGATGTTGGGGTAACAGCCTGCAGCCGTTTCCGCTAAATGAAAGACGAGAATCGTGTCTGAATCGGGTTGTGAAAGGGTGCAGGGATCCGAAAAAATACATCCAATCAGAACGTTTTGGACTTTGCTGGCAGCTGAACTCAACTTACAAAGAGGAATTTTTACTACTGTGAAAATATATCCTGTCCAATTCACTTCAATCAGTCCAGTTCTTCAGCAGTTCAGTTAGTTTCAATTCAGTTTGATTAAAATAAGTTATTTTAATCAGTTAAATTCACTTTATGTTAATTTTATTCAGAGTGCATCATTTTGTTTTCATTTGGTTTACATATGGAGCGCTGATTCACAACAAATGTAATCTCAATTTACTTTATAAGAGAACTAGAGCCAGCTTATTCAGAATTAAATTCAGTCCAGTTCGGTTTACTTTGGGTTAGATCTGTTCAGTTCAAGCCAATTAGTTCTGATCATTTCAGTTCATTTTACATCAGTTTAGTTAAATCCAATCTACCTCAGTTCAGATCAGTTTGGATTTCTTCTGTTAAATTTATAATTTGTAATCTCAATGCACTTTACAGATGAACTGGAGTCCATACTTTCCCAGATTGTGTAAGAATGGAGGCACTGCCCGCCTCGGCTGTTTGCAGGGATTGTTTTCTGTCCCTGAGCTGACAGCGGCAGGCTGTTGCTCTGCAGGCCAGATCCCAGATGAACGTGATGCATGGCGCTGCTGAGACAGAACATGCATGCTCATCAAAAAACACACACAAGATGTATGAGGTGCTCAACAAAAACACAACAACCGAGCCACTTCAGCGCTTCTCATCCTGGGCCGGGTTTCAATGAATGGAGCCAAGAAAGCACGCTCCATGTCGCAGCAAATTACCAGCACAGATGCTGGTAATTTGGTCATTTGGAGTCGTTTCTCCAAGGTCTGAGAAGATTTCTTGGATCCTCCATCTTGCTACACTGTGCCGTCACTCTGTGATGTTCGTGCAGATGCGGGTCCGCCTCCACCTGCCTCATCCACTTACTGACGCGTCTCCGCCATTAGAGGAGGAGTGTACTTGTTGCTTTTAGTCAGACGCGGCCCTTTCTGCCCGTGAAGAGACAGGAAGTGGTTTAATGCATCGGAGGGTCACATGTGGAGGCGTGCAGAGCGGGACGATGGGAAAACAAGAGGAGGGTAAACAGAGCAGAGGTCTGCTGATGAAGCTGCTGCCTCCGATGTTACTCTCAGGATTTCATCCAGTTACAGGATGGCAGCATGGAAAACATGGAAATTCCTGGAAAAACATGGAAATACCTGGAAAAACACTATTGAAAATATTGATTCCAGACTGTTTTATCTTAGTGAGACAATATGTCCATCCATCCATCCATCCATCCATCCATCCATCCATCCATCCATCCATCCATCCATCCATCCATCCATCCATCCATCCATCCATCCATTTCTTTTCATTTTATTTTGTATTTAGATTTTTCTATCTACATAAGAATTTTCTGGATTGGGAAACTGGACGGTGCGAGATGTGGAAGCGTTCTTCTCTTCCTTTATCACCCGTTTCATCACGATAAGACGCTCGTGGAAATTATCTGCCACTGCAGCAAAATGAGCCTGAAAATGTTCCAGCTGGCTTTGTCACAAAGCCTTAGCGATGGAGTTTGCAGCAGCCAGAGAAGTAGGCCGAACATTTCACGGATATCATAGATGCGGCGTGGATAAACCGAACTGCTGGGCCAAGATTAGACACAGCAAACGGCAGAGGTCTGTGGTTGGTGCGACTTGATAACGGGGCGGAAAAACAGGCTGTGACGGCTCACAATCAGCTGTGTCGGATCGTCCGTGAGAGCCCCTCAGCTGGTGCGAGGAGTTGCCTGGCACGGCTTTATGCTGGCCTGATGCTGTGCCGTAACCCAGCCAGGCTACACAAGCAGGCCTGTGTGCTGTTGTCCTGTCTCTGCAAAGCTTCGGGGTGATGTAAGGAAAGCAGGAAGGCCCAGTCAGCAGCAGTGCTGTGACAATAAGCTGCAGGCTTTAAGCTCCCACAGTTGTTTCCTGGTGTGTAGCTTTTTACTGGTCCAGTCACACAGTCACCAGCTCTGTTTACTATCTGGGCAACATCTTCTGTGTGCAGTGGACATCATGTTGAACGTTTTGATTATTGATTGATCACAACAATGAGACACCAGGCAGCAACAAGTAAGAGTTTCTGGTGGATTTACTGGGAATGAGAATCCTTTTAAAACAGACACTTCCAGCTAACAGCAAGGCTTATTTAAAGGGTTTGTATTAATTACAGACTGCCATTTAATAGCAGAATCAAGTAACTATGTTACCTGGAGTTGTTATAAAAATGCCATATATGTCAAATATGACTTAAAGAAATTTGACTTTGTAATTTAACTTCTTCGAATTGGGCCTCTGTCTCTTTAAAAACTCCTGCTCTTTCAGAAACTCTTTCCGCCTTCAGGAAGTCATCACAACATGGCTCCTGTATTAACCCTTTAGCAATGTTTTTAGCAGCATTTCACTGAGAAGTAGCTCATTTAATGAGCTCAGCAAATGCGCAGCACCAGCAGGTGTTTGCTAATTGCTGCTGGCTAGTCTGAAGGAGCTGAGTGGGGGAGGGATGGTCTGTGAGGTGGAAGCTAGGAAACTGCAGCTCTCAAGAAGAGCTGTGCCTCGATAGGCGGGTCTAGGTTCACCCAGGCGTTCTGCACAGCTGAATGGTTGCCATGGAGATTAGAGGATGCATGACAGAGTCAAAGCAACACTCCAGTTTTGTTTCATTGAGGAAATAATAAACATAATACAAAGCTCAAAAAAGTAGATTTTACATATTGTTTTCTTTCTAAACTCATATTTAGCTTTACAAACAGCAAAACCCATTTATAATAACAAGGACTTTTAAAATCATTTTCATGGTGATTCCATGATTTCAGATATTTATGGCAAATCGACGGATCAGCTGCAGTGTTTTTGCACTAAGGCATAACTGTGAGTTTACTGCAAATTTTCTACAGATGGTTTAAGTGATGCTAACGCCCACATTTCTTACTCAGCTTTACATTTATCTTCATACGTAAGCGCTTTTGTTGCAAAATTCCTTGCAAATTTTTGAAATTAGCTCCACAAAATCTGTGATGTTGACCTAGATTTGAACTCCTGAACTAGACCATCACAGAATCTTTGTTTGTTTCTGCTTCTCTCAGTTTTATCCCCAGAAGTTAGTCTGCTGTATCGAGGTGTACTGAGTTTTTTTTTATTTTTACTAAAGCTGCTATAAAATTTCCATCACCATTCATCTAGTTTAAAGCCCTTTTAATGAGATTGCACAGCTTCTTGCTTGCAGGAAAGACAAAATCGATATTTAACTTATTAACGTAGCGCTCCTAAATGTTTTTCACTCTTGAATAATCTTTATTGTGGTGGAAGGATGGAAATCAAATTGTTTAAAAATGACTTTATAGTTCTTCACAAATAAATAGGCTATGAGAGTTGCTTGTTCTTTAAGGTCACTTCTGATTTCTTTCCACCTTGACATTGTATTAAAGCGCCATGCAAAAAACAACAAAACAAAAAACAGAAATACCACATGATTACCTGAGAAAAATATAATTGCTTTGAATCTTGCAGCTGCACATTTCAAGAAAGCTAAAAGAGCTCTGCTGTACATTAATGAGTCGAAACGATGCATGAATGCTGTTACAAAATGCAGGTTGCATTTCATAAACACCACTAAAACTGGAAAAAAAATCTTCAATGAAAGTCAATTTGTCATCAGGACAACATTTTGCAGCAGATTACAGCAGCCGACTGCGAGCGTCGAGAGCTCAGAGTCCACAAACATCTGTCCAATTAGCGAGGATCAGCTGCTTCAGAGAATCAACACTGATTAAAAATGCAAAATTACTCCTGAGTGTTCAGCCTCCTTCTTGAGATTATTGATGTTTCATGCTGTTAGAGTTAAGATGATAATGCATCCACTCTGCTGTTCAGGTGTTTGAAAGAAAGTTGCTAAACTCTTGGAGTTGGTTTTTGCACAGAGAAACGGATTCGCTGCTTCTGAAATCAGGCCAGCTTTGCTATTTTCATCAGCAGCAGCAGCAGCAGCAGCAGCAGCAGCAGCAGCAGCAGCAGCTCGCTGGCTTTAGGACGCCGTGAAATAAATGAGAGAAAAGCTCGTTCATGGCTGACCCAAAAACAAAAAGGAAATAGATGAAAAGCTGGCAGTGTGGATTTAAAAGTCTTTTGTAGTTTAAAAGGGATTATGATGTAAAAGACTGTGACGGATGGGTGGACTGTTGCATGACCTTAAAGAGGCCATTGATGATTGAAAACCATCCAGTTCTGCAAGGAAGAGCGGGTCAACATTCCTCCACGTCGATTTAAAACACTCCCTGCCTGGTGTTGAGAACGTTTGATGGCATTTGTTGCCTCCAAAGATGGAACAGCCAGTTATTACATTTAATTTGGAGGCTCTGTGTTACATAAAGCCAGGTCGTTTTGAATAATTAGTCCCAAAAACTTAATTGATTATTGAGCTTCTGGTCTTATTTCTAAGATGATTCTAAGATTTTAGCTGCTTGCGTCAAAGATCCACGTCTCACTAACAAATTAAGAGATTTGCCGTGTAGTTTTGCCTTTTCTTCACCACCACAGAAAACTATGAGGCCCCAAAAACCCAGATCTGCTTCTTCATGTCCTGCTCCATGTGACCAGGCCGTCGTTTAAGAACAACATATATGCAAATGTTGAGACTAAGTTTAGCTTCAGAAAGCCTGAAATAAAGAAAACATTAAAGTAAAGTAGTGTGACTAAACACAAACCGATGCATATTACACAGAACCATGTTTACTAGCTAGCATGCTATCAGCACACTTGCAGCCAATAGATAAATGGAAACTCATATCATAAAATGAAAACAAGTGACAGCACATACCTGTGTGGGTTGCCTAGTGACAGCTGCTCAGTCAGCTCCTGTCCAGATTCCTGTTCCAGATAACGGCCTTAAGGTCCTCTAAATCTCTCAATGTGTGGTTTAGCAAAAACCATGAAGCAGCCAGGCTCACTTCCTTCCTTATCATTACATATATATTGTTTATTTTGCTTCAAAAGCAGAGCACTAGCTGTTCAGCTGGTGTCAAATTCCTATTTCTTTTGTCAAAAATAGATAAAACATTGAAAAGGTTCATAGTGGCGAGGAAAAACTTTTAACGGAGTAACACAGAGTCCAAAAAGCTGATTTTGTTAAATTCTGACTAGCGTGGATAAATGGGGGTAAACAAGCAGCTGCTGTGTTATGGAAAACGTTGGTTTGTTATTGTTCTGTTCATGTTTCGCTGCAGGAGCTCCAGTTTGAGCGGCTGACCCGGGAGCTGGAAGAGGAGCGGCAGATTGTGGCGAGCCAGCTGGAGAAGTGCATGCTGGGAGCTGAGTCGCCAGCGGGAGACAGTAGCAGGTAGATCCTGTCTGTGTTTCTCTTTTGTCACGACGATTTAAATGATTTCATCTAAGAAATGCAGAATTAATTTATTTCTGTGCGTTGTCTAGACACTTACATTGTTTCTGTTAAACTTGTTCTCAAATTTGTTCTCAAATTTCTGTTTATTTGCTTTGATCACATAAAAAGCATCTAATAATCAGAGACAATATAAGAAATTATTTGTTATTAATGTTGATTAAAGCTGACCAAACCAATCTGACCCACTGTGAAAAACTCCTTAAAATAAAACTGGTTGTTCCCCCATTTTAGTGATTATTTGAATCAATAAGCCAATTGATTTAAACCTGAATAAATGAAACCCTCACCTGAAAACTGCTGGTTGTATTTACTCAGGTTATATTTATCTGATATTAAAATTAGTTTTCTGACGGATTTGAAACATTGAAAAGTGGCAGAAAAGTAGAAACAGAAGAAATCTGCATGTTTTCCACAGCGCTGCATATATTTTAACAACTTTGATCCAGTTTGAAGAAACTCCACCATGAATTCAAACTTCTCTGCCCGGTTTGAGTTTATTGCAGTTTTATGTTATTTAATGACTCCAGAAACACGATGAGCGGCTCTTCAGTTCTGAGTTCGGCTTTTTGACATGAAAGGAGCGACTTAAAACTGCTTTGAGACTGTAATTACTGTAAAGTGGGTAGCAATCTTATAAAGTTTTAAGGTTGTTTCACAAACCAAAATGACATCTGATAGTTTTATATAAAATGTGAAACCCTGATAAACTCTCAACAATTCAGATTTGGACGGGTTGCTTTCAAAACGTCATTTATTTTCCTTTTGTTTTTTTGTTTTTAAGGGTAAAGTGATTGTTTTTTTTAGTTAACAGAATCTTCTTCCTCCCTCCTGGTTTGACTGAACATTAAGTATTCCTCTGTGATCTAATTTGCCCTCTGCTCTCCTGTCTCCTCCATTTCCTCCTCCTCTTCTCGGTTACCAAAGCTCTTCTGAGAAGTCGTATGCATGGAGATCTGCAGGTATGCTTTCTTATTTTTAGCTTGATATGTTGTTTGCAGTTTGCTTCTGTAACCTTCAGTCTGAAGTTTAGCTTGAGGCTTCTTGTATTTTCCTAATCCTGCAGCTTCAGATAGGATCAAATCTTTATAAATTTGCCACCCGGGCGGCATCGTTTTTCCAGATGAGAACGCTTCATAGCCTCCAGAGGACTGAGGGTTGCTGGCACGCAGCACCAGCCGGTCAAGCAAAACAAAACAATATTTCCGACTCTGACCGTGAGCTTTGAATTGAACCCATTTACTATTCTGTCAAAGATCCTTCTCCTCAGATGTCAGCGCTATTATTCACATTATGCATCTCCTGCAAAACTGATAATCAGTTATGTAAAACCCTAAATGAAAAATTTTGCCGCTTGTTTGACTTTAAGACGACTTTGTGAGTGTTTAGCATCTTCCCTCCTCTCGAGCATTTGAATCCAGAGATGGACGTTTGGCTCACAGGGATGTTGTGTGACAGGTGGAGAGTCTCAGGGTGTGGCTGCAGAGGCACCAGGGCGCCACCTGGAGGTGGAGGAAGGACTGTACCTGCCTGAAGGGGACCGCGCCTCCCTGCATGACAGTGAGGGTCCGTCCACATCCATGAAACACGCAGAGGGGACGCTGACGTTTCAGACAGCAGAGCAGATTGTTTCCAGATTACAGTGAAACCTTCTTGAAGACTGAAGTAGTTTTTGACAATACAGCAT
This sequence comes from Poecilia formosa, assembly GCF_000485575.1. Classification (NCBI taxonomy): domain Eukaryota; kingdom Metazoa; phylum Chordata; class Actinopteri; order Cyprinodontiformes; family Poeciliidae; genus Poecilia; species Poecilia formosa. The sequence continues at coordinate 61,418 of NW_006800240.1, read as the reverse complement.
CTTTGTGCTTTAAAAGTGAGAAAAAATGTTTGTAATATTTTGCTGTTTCTGTAGGATTTAATTGGAAAAAATCAGCAGGTTTAGCGGTTTGCTGCTCTGGAGGCTGCAGCTTGGTCTGAACAAAAGTTTAAAATGTTTAAAAGAGTTGGAAGTCTTTCTAGAAGTGGATGTCTCATTAAATCCACAGAGAAATTACAAAAAAAACCTCCAACAACTCTAAAGTTAATTTGGTAAACGTTAAAACACTTTGTCGCATCTCATGAGTCGTGATCAACAACTGGATGTTACTACTGGTGGAAAAGACTTATCATGTTAACAAACTTTTTTTTTTTTTTACATTAGCTGAAGATCAACAAAGTTTTGCACTTATTTGTAATGGAAACTCAGATAGTGACGACTTATAAATGCTTGAAAACAAGTCTGAAAATGTTTGAAGGAAAACATGGCTGCCTGATGGAGGCTCCGCCCCCTTCCTCTCTGCTGCCCAACCAACAGGCTCCGTTGGTAGTAAAACATGTAGAGGGATTATCAGCTAACATCACGTTGTGCATGTCGTTCAGAATGCATGCAAGAATACATTAATCTAACTATTTAAGCTATTTACAATTAGGCTAATAAAATAATGTACAACTTGCAGCTAGCGCAGATCGTTTCTCTTTGCCCGGCGCAGCTCCTGAACGCAGCTTTGTGGCGTCTGCAGTTATCAGAGGTTTTATTTTCTTTATTTATCACCTGCAGCTACATTTTCATTTCCCTCTAATAGTGACCAAACTATGAAGAAATTATCTTATTTGTCCTTTGCACAATAAATATGAATTCCCTTTTTAAACAATAAAAACTTACAGTTTAGGGAAACCCATTTCCGGTTCCCTTATTACTCAACATGTATGGGTGATTCTTTTTTTGCGGCAACATTCCATGTCCCCATGTTTTGCTTACAATTATTTTTTGTAAAATGTGCCAAATATTTACAACAAAGTATTTTAATTATATATTTATATGTTTGCCATTATTCAAATGTAAATGAAATGTCTTTTAAATATTATATTGTTCTTTACACACCTTTTTGGTGGCCAACATGCTCAATTTCATTGCGTCCCCAGAGCAATGTAATAGACTTCCTCATGAAGTTTAAACTATAAAATATATACATATGTTTGTCTTATATTATTTATAGAGGAACTCGACATATCATATCAAACTGCTTTAATATCACTAGTTAGTAAAATCCGATGTTTGGGCCATTTTCTCTCACACCTGCATTTAATGCTTAATGAGATGCACCTCATTCACTCATGTCAGTTTAGTAGCATAATTTATTTTATCACGATGTTGTAAACAGTTGTAGTTTGCTGATAACATGCTAAAACATCAAGATAAATGCAGGTTACCATGGTAACCAGTGAGCGTTCAACGGCTCTTGCTGCAGTAAAGTTTTGAGTGCATCTGCTGTGTTTACAAAATAAGCCCTCTGTATTTTGGTCAAAAAGGCATTTTTTCATAATTTAATCAGTAACATCACATAATTAATTAATGTTTCTGCATGTTTAACCTAAATGAAGAACAATTCTAGCTTTTTCCGGATCACTAAAACACCCAGAAACTAAAGTTTGCCTCCTCTCGGCTCCTCACGTTTTATTTTTAGCCGTGAAACTTCCACACCTGCAGCTCTGCGTTGCAGCTGCAGCGGCTCCCTGTTGGACAGTAGGAACCTTCACTGGAGCGTTTGACACTTTGCTTCCATCCTGGCAGCATGTGTTAAACCGCCAAAGTTGGGCGGGTGATGGAGCGGAGCAGCGGAGCAGCTGGTGTGGCTGTAAATGCTGATTTGAGCCTTGTGTTTGTTTCCTTTTTCTCCACACTTTTAAATAATTTATAGGAATTGTCTCAGAACCACGGCTCGTATTTATGATTCTGAAAGCCGATTAACCTCCGACGTTCTGCGGTTAATTCCCACTTCGGTAAATATGCACAATCTGAAATGCTAAAACAAATTGCCTTTGGGCTTATTTGTATTCCATACAGTTGGAGTGGTCTCAGAGTATAAAAATATCCCCCACATGCTTCCTCCTCCTCCTCCTCATCCTCCTCCTCATCCTACAGCAGAAAGTAGGACAGCAGATTGTTCAAGGAGCAACATAAAAGCATAAGGCACATTTCCATGCTATTTAACAAATCTATGATGATGTGGCGCTGTAATTATTTTGTGTTTTTTCAGGGTCAGGAGGTCATTCAGCCCACATGACCTCGTATTCAGACAGCGGGTACCAAGACAGCAGCGTCAGCTATTACAGCAACCAGAATGTGGTGCGTTCAGAACCTCGAGCCTCGATATCCAGAAGCCCCAGAGCAGAAGGTCAAGCCTCTGGGCAGGTAGAGTTTGACCTTTAACCTCACTTTCATCAGTCAGTCAAGTTTGTCTGTACAGCACATTTCAGCAGCACGACATTTCAAAGCGCTTTACATCAGAAAATCACAAAAAAAATACAAAGTTATAGAGCAAACAGTCAATAATTGAAACATTACTTGATTAATGTTTCATTTATGATGTTTCAAAAGCAACTCTAAACTTAAAGTCAGTGTTTCGGCTGTTTTACAGTTTTCTGGAAGTTTGTTCCAGATTTGTGGTGCATAGAAGCTGAATGCTGCTTCTCCATGTTTGGTTCTGGTTCTGGGGATGCAGAGCAGAACCAGAAGATCTGGGAGGTCTGGAAGGTTGCTATGACAACAACATCAGATGTTTAAGTCGTTCAGTCATTTATAAACTTACAGCAAGTCTCAGTGGAAAGACTTTATAAGTGTGCTCTCCTGTTCAATAATCAAGAAGACTTGTCCTAGTTGGTAACTCATGCGGGTAAACCACTGGTTCAGCTACTGGTTCAGCCACTGGTTCAGCTACTGGTTCAGCTACTGGTTCAGCTACTGGTTCAGCTACTGGTTCAGCCACTGGTTCAGCTACTGGTTCAGCTACTGGTTCAGCTGGGACTCAGCACTCATGTGACTAGAAAGTAACTGGATGGGATTGAAATTATTTAAATTTATCCTCCTATTTTTATAAACAACTGTCACATGAGTAGACATAAAAACATAAAACCATAAAATGTTCCAGAAATCAAACAATACAAATTATTATTTCTGTAAGTGATCTACTGTAGCTTTTGTACTTAATATTTCACAATTAAAACCAGGTATTTACTTCAAAACAAATATATAAGTCTCATTATTATTATTATTAGGAATAAAAAAGTGGTATTTTATGACATGAATAGGTCTGTAGCAACAACAAATTCTACTGGACAGTAAATTGTCCCAATAATTATTGCAATAAACGATAATAATGTTGATTTGAAACCATTTTCAATGGCATAATCTAAGGTTCCCCTCTTAAAGACCAATAAATGTTAATTATTTGTAAAGAACACTTCAAACTGAAACCGGAAGATTTTTAATATTCAAAATAAAACTCAACAACCGAAAATAACAAATAAAAAGGCAATAAAAACCACATTTAACCAAAACCATTAATAAAATGGATTATGAAGTAAAAAAATATTCATCAGAATAGAAATTATTGAGTTAATTTTGATTTGTCATTAGATTAATTGCTTATTATGACAGGCTTAGTCATAAATGCATCCTATCTAGTTTCAGCCTTTTATGTCTGTAATCATTTATAAGTTAAACCAGAAACTAGCAACTCGAAAAATGCTGCAAAATTATACAACTATTAGATCTGCAAGCATTAATTTCTGACACCCTTAATATAAATATTAGTTTCTTACTATTTGTGGTAACGTGTTAAGCATAATGGCTACTGGATTTTGATTTTGTGAGTTAAGAAATATGTCGTAAATTATATTCCGGTTTCTATGAATCGTCCATCTTGGACAGTAGATAAAATCTTTTAATGTTCTTCAATTTCCACTTATTACTGTGAAGCTTTTTAGATGAAAAAAACCCCGATGTTAAAAACCCTCATTTCAGGCGGCTAACATAAAGAGAGCTGGACAAAAAACTATAAAGCTCAACCATGGCGACTTTAAGGAGCCACACAGGAGGAGAATATATTCTCCTCTCACTGTTTCCACCGGAAACAGCTGCCTCCTGTTTCTTTTCTACTTCTGACTGACAGCAGCGACTGCATGCCCGGTAATTATTGCCATGAGCATCATGTCAAGTTATTCCCCACCTTTAAAGTGTCACATTATTCTCTGTGTGACAGATGAAACAGGAGTGGCAGATATTAATGAACTAATTTCCATTTTCTCTTAATTTAGCTGATGCTCGGTGATGTTTTACGCCAAACATGCTTTGATTTTAACGTGCAGCCAATGCATCAAATCAGTTAAATTAGATTACATTTTCTTTGGTTTATCTTTATTATTTTTTGTTTATTAAAGGTAAAACTGTATCACTGTCTCAGGTTCTGCTGGACGCTGATGGTTTTTGTGTGTTTTTCTGCACCATAAAGCAGATTTTCAAGCCCATTAGCTTAAATTAATAACATTTCCTCCTCAACACAAGCACACTTTAATAGTATTCCCACAAACATAATGACCTGTGAAAATTAAAGCCCATTTATGGAAGGAGTAATAAAAATAGAGTCCTTTATCAGACTAATTAAATGTCACATTTCCACTGGATTGGGAAGACTAACCTATTTTTTTTTTCCCAGGCATCCAGTCGGATGTTGAGGAGAATGGCTTCCCTCCCCTCCAGGAGCCAGTCGCCCGGCTGCGGCACGACCGGAACCGTCTCCCCGTCCCGAATCTCCATGCGAACATCCCAGGGCAGCACCTACGACTCGCCCATCCTGTCTGAGCCCAAACCGCTCGCCGCCGTCTTCCCCGGCACCACCATGCCGCCCTCCTGCCCGTCTCCCACCTCCCCCAGCGACGCCACCCAGGCCCTGGGAAACGGAGGAGGCGTAGGAGGCGGCGGCCGCCTGGGCTCCACCCTGTCCTTGATCGAGGGGAGGGCTTTGACGGGGTCTCCACTGCGTTCAGGGATGACGGCGATGCCTCAGCATTACGGCTCCACGCTGCCCAGACAGAGCCAGTCGCTGGCCTACGGCGCCGATCCGTACGGCCTGTACCAGAGGAGCGCCCTGCCGCGGCCAGACAGCCTGATAGGTCAGTCAGAAATACGACCACATACCTCCTGCTGGGATGCAAACAGTTAATCAGCCTGCCATTGATTATCGATTTACGGCTGAGTAGTGGGGCGGATTTATATAGACAAAAACAGGAGTAAATTCACACCAAAAATCTCAGAAATTTTCTAGAATAAACAAGGACATTTATGAGTTTGAAATGTTGAACGTTTGCTTGAAAGAACTCGGAAACTTGGAAAATGTATGAATTTTCAAACTCATACATTTCCTTGTTTTTTCTAGAAAATTTCTGAGATCAGTCTCAAAATAAATTGTGGAGATTTTTTCTCACAAATTTGACTTTCAGAGTTCAGAAATGTCCTTGTGCTTCAAAGAAAATTTCTGAGATTATTTTCAAAATATGAAAAATTTTCTAGAAAATTTTCAGAGTTTTAAAAGACGAAATTTTTCCACTTTTGTAGCTCAAAAATTTTTCTTGCAAACTTTTGTCTCCGGGAGCTCAGATATTTTCTTGTGTTGTCAAGAAAATTTCAGATTTTTGGATATTTCAGAAAGTTTTTTTTTTTTTTTAGCACATTTTTAACTTTTCAAACTCATAAATTTCCAAGTTTTTTCAAAACATTTTTTAGATTTATTTATTTTTTAGCCTTTTTGTATATCTATAATGTCTGAAAGTTGAGTATTTGTGAGAAAAAACTCAGACATTTTGTGATTAATCTCAGAATTTAAAATGTTCGACTTCACACTTTTTGGTGGAATAATATAGGAAACACCTGCTGGAAACGGTTAAAAACAGAATAATACAGTTTTACAGCTTTGGCTCCCTTAAAGAAAATAACATGCTGCTCTGTTTCTCTCAGAATGCACTGACTGATGCAGACCTCCATCGTTTGAATCTGTAATACGAAAGGAAAGGTCGAGAGGTCAGCTCTCACCCCAGGTCACAATCTGAGCAGGAAATCACTGCTGGGAGAGAAAATGGTCTCCCTGCTGGCAGAGAAAATGGTCTCACTATTTTCTGTGTTGGTGTAATAATTTAGTTTTGGTCTGAGTAAACAGTTTTTACGGTGCAGAGTCACTTACTGTATGCAGACTCGGATTTCTCTTCCTGCGTTTGCAGACGAAACTTTTCCAAATGCAGCTGAATTTCATGATGCAAGCTGGTGTAAAAGAGGAAGACAGAGGTTTCAGTCTGAGCCGAGGCCTCATGCTAACAAAGTTGGATGCTGTGATTGATGTGCAGGAGGAAAACAAGCCAGAGAGACTCAGTAGCATGGAGTGAAGAAACACTCAGCATGATCAGTGGGATTTCAGGCTGTGAGGAAACTGTTTTAGTATCAACGGTTGCAGCTTCACCACATGGTTTTTCTAGCCTTCAACAACCTTCAGCTGGATGTCCGATCACTCTTTAAACCTAATCCTCAGATTTTCAGCAGGCGAAGCCTTTCTGGGAGCTTAATATTAGTCGGCTTTATCCTGCTTGATCATTGTGATGCTGGATTTAGATTTTAATGTGAGGAGAAAATGCAGCTTGCTTCACAGCTGGTTCACTGTTTTTTGCCATTTCAGCCATTAAAATTTAACAGCGGCCCATCTAGCTTGTAATGGTTTTCTTGCATCGTATCGACTTTTTATTTTGGCTTCACTTCTTTGTGGTATTGTTTTCTTTTCAGCCAGTAAACAGAAATTTCTACAAATCAGCTTTGCCCGGTAACAGGTGACCAGGACGACTGTAAGATGGTCCTACAGCCTTCAAACTGTCTATTTTATTATTTCTATCTAGACCTGAGTCATTATGAATCGATTATTGAAATAATTATCATCTAATTTAGTCATTGGTTAATTGTTAACTTGAGTGTTAAGACTGAAAAAACACATTCTGAGGGTTTATTAAACCGAAACTGTACAAAAATAACATAAAAAGTTTCCATTTAAGATAAAAGACTTAAATACATAGTTTTAGGGTTCAAATTTTGTAAAAAGAAAAGAAAACAAAACAAAAAAAGGCCTATTCAGCACATTTTGTGATACAATTGTTAAGTGATTGATCAAAAACTAATCAACAGATCACTGTATTGATATTTAGTCAAGCAGAAAGAACTGAGATTTTCACATGTTGATGTTAGAAGTAATTTTAGCTTCTACAAATGATAAAATGCTCACTAAATCAATGATATTGTTGCATTTTAGATATTTAAAAATATTTTCTTATTTGAAAAATTTATTTTTTTAACATTGCATAAAAAATGCTTATGTAAATGAAAAATCTGCAAATGATTGTTAGTTGCAGCCTTATTCCCTCTGAATCTGCACCAGCTGTAAATTACACAGAAAACCTTTGAATTTTCTCTGGGTTGTCGGTTCATCAGTCCTGCTGATTTATTATTTCTCATCCTGCCGTCACTGTCGGATCAAAGAGCGATCTAATGGTTCTCGTTTTTGACATTTAGCTGTAACTTTCTTCCCAGATGACGGGCAGCTAATTGACGTCCCTGGAGATGCGATCCTTCCTCTTTGTGCCTCTCTGATTGGCTGAGACAGCCGCGTCTTGCTGAGAAACTTGAGAAAGGATTATTTCTGTGCTGCTGCCAGAGTCTTCGCTGAGCCCGGCTTACAAACGTCTTTGAGGCGCACTCGGAGCAAATTTCCCACCAAAAAAGAAACGCATCAATGTAGCTTTGAACTGACTGTGTTTAACTTTGGCACCAGGATCTCTCCGAGCTGAAAAGTCTTTCTTCTGCAAACATTAAGCCAGATTTATCATCCCTCCTGCTTTTATTAGCTGTTTATCGACGGCTCTCCCTGCTGAGGCTGCAGAGACGCAGATTTACTCCTGCATGCTGCCCAAAGCCGCTCACTCTGACCCATATAGGTCCGATTCTGTCGCAAAGCCCGGCGCCGCACAGATTTGCAGATGGTTTTCATCCTGTTTAAATCGAGACCGAGCTGCAGACGCTTTCATGCTCTTTTATGGTTCTGCATGTGTGAAAATGCGATAGAAATTCCTGCTAAGTGGCATATATGTTGTTTCCAGACTTATTCTGGGTTACCCTGCAGATCCATGATAATCCCAGATTACATGAGGGAGATAAGCAATAGATGGAGCCACATGATTAGGCCAGTAATAATGGTAGATTAGGTAGAGACGGGGACTCTGCCAACGAGCAGACGCTGACTGGTGAGCCTTTTTATTGTGAAAAAAACCTTCACTAAGAAGTGTTGTTGATGTTTGGGAGAACCAGTTTGGAGGCGTCTAAACTCAGCAGAAACCATAAGGAGCAAAGCACTGATGAATGGTTTTAACAGAAGAACAAAACGGTATTAAACAGCTTTAAAAACACATCAGCTGAAACTGCTTTAGTATTTAAACTGGTAGCTTGAAGCTGAAATCCAAGTGAAAAACGTTTTTTATTTTGTTTCTCGTTGGACAAAATGTTCTTGTTGTCCTCCTTTCTCACTTAAATCCTATTTAAACTAAAGTTTCCTTTTCTTTTAAGGTACTTTTGAGTCTTTACCTTAATTATTTTAACTGTTTATTAGATGTTTTTAATGAATCATCACATGGATTTCTCATGTTTTGTATCATTATTGATACGTCAGGCAATAAATGTTGGATTTCATGGCACACTTAATAAAAATGATTACAGTATTATTTAATAGTATAATATTTTTGATGGTGTTTTTTTACCCATTTGTTCCACTAATTAAGCTAAAATCCTACAAAACCCAACTTACTGTACTTATGTTTTATTAAAATAATATTTATTTTAATCAGTCTAGCGCAGCTTGAACCAAAAAAAAAAAATCTACTTTGTAAAAACATCCAAAAACATTTGAAGAAACATAGAAGTGAATTTATTCTCCTGGGGACTTTAGGATTGAGTCGTCTTCATAATTAATGGAGTTAAATAACATCCCGTTTCATAACTGCCGTAATAATAAATGAGTCGGTCCAAACCTCTCCTCTTGAAGCAGCCGCTTCCTTCTGCCTTCAAAATCCTCTAACTTGCAGATTACAGATCTGCTTTCTGCAGCTGAAGACTGAGAAGGGAGACATAAATGTCCCGACTGTCCCAGGCTCACAGTTCTTTATGTTCTGCAGTTGATCTTAACAGGAAATTTATGTAAATCATAAAAAAAGAGAAGCGCAGCAGGGAAATGACTCCTTCATCACCAGCTTTATGTGCAAATCTTTCGCTTGAGCTGCTCAGCTGAGTCTGTCCTCCCTCCCTCTTCTGCCCTGAAGCCTCTTTATAATTGGGGCGCTCTTTGAGCTGATCTGCTGCGAGATTGGAGGATGGAAAAACCCTTCGCCCCGTTTGTTTGACTTGCTGATGCCAAGGCCTGCAGCAAACCCAGTGACCAGAGTCGTGGTGCGGATCTTTAAGCCGAACGGCGAATTCTCTCCGCTTTGCATGCAGGCGTTTTGCACAAAGTCTCCATGAAATATGAATGCTTTCCACGAAAAGGTGAATAAAAGCAACAAAAACTGAAACATTTTCATTCACTGGAATGAATAAAAATGATGATTAATGGGGAGAAACTATAACTAACTGGAATTATATTGAGTGTTTTTAAAACTGGCTAAAACATACTGAAGTTATAGATATAATATCCTGTATTTTTGTGTTTTTGAATCTGTTAGTTTTTGGAACTGATGTGAAACTGATTTTCACGTCAGACTTATGCTAATCCGCAAAATGGCGACAGCAAAAGTTTGAAGAAAACCCCAGTTAGTTGAAAATGGCATCGTCTGTTAAATATTCAATCAATTCATGCATAATCACAATACAATACTTTTCTAAATTCTGCACCTAAAACTCAACCAAAGCATGAAAAAACTAAAACTACTTCTATGACTAGCCAATGATGATGCATAAAAACACGCAAACACACTAAAAACTGACTGAATTAGACAAAAAGTCACATCGATATAGAGCTAAACTGTTAGAACCCAGACGATTAAAACCGTTTGCACTGATCTATAGTAATAATTGATCAATAATTAGACAATAAGGTTCATGTTTTGTGCTCCTGCAGGGCTGCACAGCTCCTATGCCGGCCACGGGACCCAGATGGACCCCGAGCTGCGGGCCGCCCTGTCACCAGACTGCCAGATGACGCCTGTTTTCGACGACCGCTCCTTCCAAAGCCCCCTGTACCACAGCCCCACCCACGACCCGCAGGGCTCCCTCTACAGAGCAAACGCAGGTACTGCACCCTCACAACCACCAGAAACAGATGGAGAATCTGAGTGATGCAGCAACACGAAGCAGCTTTTCATGTCTAGACACAGAAAATGTTGCTAATTCTTCCAGTTGTATTTCCACAGACTCTCAGTTAGATTTAGGTCTGGACTTTGACTAGGTCAGATTAAGCTACACTACAGCTTCTGGCTGCATGTTTAGAGCTGCTGTTAATTGGAAGATGGAGTATCAAACCTTTTTTAGCCTTTAGGATTACTCTCACCTTTGACCTGCTTCCCTTTCCCTGCATCCCATAGCATTATGCTGCCACCATCGTGCAGCTGGCTGCACTGGACCAGCAATCCACCAAACACTAAAGAACAGAGCATTGTTTTAATAAAAATGCTTTAGGAGTTTTTATGAGATGTTTTGATGCAATATAAGTGTAAAATTTCCAGAAAAAATAAAAATTATAGTGTAAGGTATAAATAGAAGTAATTTTTCTTCATATGTTGCAGACTTTGGTCGTTTTTGACAGAAGGTTCAATTAAAAAATCTTACTAGTTTCCCAATTGAGACACTAGTAAAATTATTTTAAATCAAAAATGTTATCAAATGTCCAATATTAGGGATAATAAGAGAAGCTTTTTTTTTAGTTTGTTTGCTGGACTGAAGGTAAAAATGTAAAAGTCATTGACCCCAGACTAAAAGAGACATTTTTATCCTCAGAATATTTTTCACTTTTATGCACCACTTTGTGTTCGTCTTTCTCATAAAACTTTATGGTTGTGATCAAATGTGAAGGGTCTCAATGCTTTTACTATGTTCACATAATATAATGAATTTTCTTGACCTTTCAACAGTAATAAACCTCCTCAATAAATTTCAGTTCATCTGGTCCCAGTTGTGGGAAGAAATGTATTTTTGACGCCAGTCTTCAAAAACAGAAGACTTCAAATTTCTCCCAGCGCATTAATTTGCATTTAAGTCGTATTTAAATGGCACAAACAACCTGATCTCCACACCAAAGCCTGCCACTCCCCTCGTCTTAAGGCCTTTGCTTCTCCTCAGATCATTTCTTTAAAAAAAAAAACTCTGTAAAATGTGGTTTGCAGGCTGGGAAGCTGTGATTATTATTGCTCCCTGAGGTCAGCTCTTAATTAGGCTGAAGCCTTTCATGTTCCTTTGCAGCTTCCTAATGGAAAGAATTACAGCTGAGCGCTCTGTGGAGGGCGATGGTGAAGTATCCGAGGAGCCATTTTAATTTTGTTTAGTCGTTATTTAAGCTGCCTTTCAGACATTGTGTCCAATTTAAATGGTTAGTCTCCTTTTAGAGCTCATAACGTGTTTTTTTTTTTTGTTGTATTTTCTAAACTCAGGTATGGGGACCCTTCCTCGGACCACAAGCCATTGCGGCACGCTGCCGTACCAAAGAAGCAGCTACGGGCTGAGCTCAGCGGCGGCGTTCGTCGACTCCGTCAGGGTGTCCACTGAGCCTGTGTACTCCCACAGACACTCGGCGCTGGTGGACCGGGTCATCACTCGCACGCCGTCCATCGAAAGCATCCACAAGGACCCCAGGTACTCAGAAACCGCACTAGAAATGTTTCGGCTCTCCTTCACAGTCTCCTGGTTGTTTCTGTTAAAGGCATTTCCTGTAATTCAGTCAGTAAATATTCATATTCTGAAATGTATATTCAGGCTAATAAGTATTTATCAAAGGTATATTGATGATGGAACTGACTCTTTATCATCATTGTGGACGAATTTTGACCCACTTTTCTTGCATGAATTGTTTTAATTCTGCAACGTTGGAGGATTTTTACGTCTGGACTTTGACTAGACCACTCCAAAACCTTCCATATGTTTTTTTTTACCATTTAGAAAGGGACTTGCTGATGTAACTTCATAACCTTTTCCAGACTGATAATGTCAGTGACTTTGTTTCACATCTGTTCTTGATTTATTTAGATTTTGGGCAGGTTTGTGACGTCTTTTTGCCTACTTCATGCTGTCATCCAGGTCCTATTCAAGGGATTTCTTGATTCTGAGTAACTGAATCAAAAATAAACATGATCGCTGTAGTCAGTTGAAGCTAATCTTCTGCTTTTGTTGTTTTTGTAAAGATTTGGATCCAAATTACATTTAATGTTTGTGCTTAGTTTGCAAAAATAGGCTGAAAATTGCAGGAAATATTTAAAATTATGAGTTTTTAGTTTTGAAATGGGAAATATTTAGAGGATCTTATGAAAAATTATGTTTAGCTTAGTTGGAATCAACGTCCAAAAGCAACAAACTGACCCGCGATGTTGTCTGGGCTCAGGGAGTTTGCGTGGCGTGACCCGGAGCTGCCAGAGGTCATCCACATGCTGCAGCATCACTTCCCCTCCGTCCAGGCCAACGCCGCCGCCTACCTGCAGCACCTGTGCTACGGAGACAACAGGGTGAAGGTGGAGGTAAGGTGACGAGGCACGCTGGGCGGCGGTCTGGATAAAAATAAGACGATGCGTCACAGACAAGCGTCACTCTGAGAAAACCTGCTGCTGTTCGAGCTTCATGAAGTAAACGCGGTTATATTTCTCTATTCAGGATGTTTTTCATTTTACTTTCCTTTATCCATCGCTGCTCTGGGTGTTTCTAAGCCGTTAAAGTTTAAATTTGACTTTTTATGAAAGGCAGCCAGATTCAGAGCCAAAGCACCATCTGCTCCAAAGAAAACGTCACCCGACATCGGAGCCAAACTTTCTCTGCTCTGAAATCCTGCAGCCAACGCTTTCACTGTGGCTTCATATGCAGGAGGTTTTTAATGTCGCAGCATTTCCTTGAAAATGAGTCAGGCTAGAATGATTTATCAACTAATTTAGTCACTGATTAATCATTAACCAGAGTGTACAGATTTAAAAAAAGGGCAGAAAAACTCCCTCAGATTAGAAATTTAGTCAAATCTTTACAAAATCTACATATACATTTTGCATGTAAGGCTAAAATTCCTTCTTTTTCTGTAAATTTGTTCAATTCATAACTTCTAAAATGGCATAGTTTCACCTGGTTCAAATTATGTTAAAATAATTCAGTCTAACCCAAAATTAAATTAAGAAATGTTATAGATCTGTATCCATTGTTACAAATGACAAAGCGTTCGCTAAAGGAATGATGTTACTGCAATAAAATGTTCATTTTCTAAATTAAAAATGTATTCAGTTATTTGGGTCTTCTATGTATTTCTAATATTGTATAAAAAAAAACTTAAGTTATAAAATGAAAATGGAATTTTTTTTTTCATTCGGAATAATCAATAGGTTCATCAATAACTAAAATAATTGTTAATTACAGCCCTAAAAATGAGGTTTTAGTTTTACTCAAGACACACAGTCAGCTGTTCAGTACTTTAAGAATAACACAAACGGAGCTGTTTGGTTTTGGATGTGTAGGTGTGCCACCTGGGAGGGATCCAGCACCTGGTGGATCTACTGGATCACAAGACGCCGGAGGTCCAGAAGAGCGCCTGCGGAGCTCTGAGGAACCTGGTGTACGGCAAAGCCACCGACAACAACAAGGTGGCGCTGAGGAACTGCGGCGGCGTTCCGGCTCTGCTGCGCCTCCTCAGGAAAACCACAGACAACGAAGTTCGCGAGCTCGTCACCGGTACGGATGTTAGCTTCGGCTAACCCTGCTAAGCTAGCTAACTGCAGCTGCATCATGTATGTGCTGCGATATGATACAATCCAGAACAGCAGCTTTCCTTATGACACAATATGTTGTTACATGTTTCAGTCCAATGTGGTATGTTATTTTTTTTTAAAAGACATAAAAACTAGTTTAAAAAAACCCCAAGAATGACAAAAAATAAATAAAAAGGTTAAAATATTTTCCGCACAACTCTGCAGCTTGAACAATTGTCGGTGAGTTCAGCCTTGCTTGCAATCAAATTATTTAAGCTTTATGTATATTTATTATAGCAGACATTTGATTTCAGCACCCAAAATGACTAAAATCTGTCTCCAAACCCAACGTGACACTCTGAAATCCCGCTGTGAGGTGCGTGGGAGTTCTCCTGCTAGCGAGGCCTGTCGGCCAGCTGGCCAGCTCGATGACTGCGCGTCGCTCTGCGGCGCCGTCTGACCGGCTGGCTGGCTCGCAGGCGGCGCATTAATCCGTGGATTGGCTGTTCGGTGGGAGGTGAGAGTGGCAGAGGCTTAAACACTCGCCGCGCACTGTTGGCGGAGCGGATCTCGGCACAGCCGCCGGGACAGATGCTCAGATAATGTGCTTTGGAAACAGGACGGCGCCGATGGCGCGGCACATACTGTCGAGCACCAGCGGATCTGAAGCTGCTAGAAACACAGGGACGAGTCCTTTCACTGAGAGAGCTGCTATTCTTAAACACTCAGCTCTGGATTGGGATGATTACAGAGCGGGCTGCTCCGTTTCTTTGAAGATGCTCTTCAACAACTCCATGCACAGTGCTTCACGTTCACAGATGTACCTGCATGGTTGAAACATCACTTTATCTATCCTGTTTTATAAGGAAACCAAGTGTTTCTGATCTTGTTTCTAAAGCAAATATCCTCGTGCAAGATCTCAGTGTTTGTTTCTGATTGGTCAGGCGTCCTGTGGAACCTCTCCTCCTGCGACGCGGTGAAGATGACCATCATCCGCGACGCCCTGAGCACGCTGACCAACACGGTGGTCATCCCCCACTCGGGCTGGAGCACCGCCTCCCACCGCGACGAACACAAAGTCAAGTTCCAGTCCTCCATGCTGCTGCGCAACACCACCGGCTGTCTGCGGTGAGCCGCGAATCAAACGCACCCCTCACAACCTAAACTAAACCGTATTAAAAGTATATCTTGCGGTTTTCAAGCACATTTAACGTTCTTGTATTTTCTTTTTCCCTTTTTTTTAAGACCTACAACAATTTTTTCTTTTTTTACTTTGTTTTGTTAAAATATTACATTTTTAATTTATTGCTGAGCAGGTAAATAGAAAAGAATGGACTCATAATGAAATAATTTATTGTTTTAATTGAAAAATAGAAATGAGTTGAAACAAGGTAGAATGGCCTAGTCAAAGTCCACTCTTTAATTTTGCAAAAAAAAAAAAAGTAGTTCAAAGCTACTTAAAGATTTACAGCTGGAAACTAATGTAACCAGGGTGCATAAATATCAACTTAAATCACACTTTGTTTTGTTTTTATTTGTAAAAAGTGTTGAAAACTGTCTTTTTATCTTCCACCTGTCTATTATGCTTCACTTTGTTTTTGTGTATCACTTAAAATCCATTTTTTTCAAGCTTGTAGTTATAACATGAAAAAAAGTTACATTATTTTGATTCTGCCTCGTTAAGCTGCTGAGCTGCTTGATGTTTTATTATGTTAATCACTTCCATCTGGATTTATTTGTCATCTTAACGATTCTATAACTCTGCAGATTTTGTCCAGCTGTGAAGTGTTGATGCGTCTCATTTAAAAGCTTTTCTTGTACATTAATTAAGGTGAAAAAAATCAGCTGCTTTAAAGTGCAAAGTGTGTTAATCCCAAGTTTAGCTGGTGCACAGATTCTCCTGAAACTCCATCCTCTGCAGCCTGCAGCGCTTCCCTTCACTCACGCTGATGTGCAGCTGTAGATTGATGGTATAGAAATGCATTGTGGGAGTTCAGTGCTGCTGTGCGGTCGTTCCGCTCCTATTGGAGGGGCGGCTCCCTCCTCTCCTGTATCCGGGCAGCTTTCAGGCCACCCTGTGGGGGAATCCGCGCACTGCAGCGCCGCCTGAACCGCCGGTGTGTGTTTGTGTGTCAGGAACCTGAGCTCGGCGGGGGAGGAGGCGAGGAGCCAGTTGCGCTGCTGCGAAGGCCTGGTCGACTCGCTGCTGCACATCCTGAAGGCCTGCGTCAACACCTCGGACTACGACAGCAAGGTGTTGCCGCCGTCGTCATGCTTCTCAGTTTATTCCCAGCAGGAGAGAAGCAGAGGATCAGGGCCGGTCCTAGAAATGATTAATGCAGGGTCTGCTACTGGCGGGAGAAAGGGGGCTATTTGTAAAAAAAAAAAAAACAAAACAAAAAAAAACAAAACAAAAACAAAAAAAAAACAAGAAAAAAGTTTGAATAACAACCATTTTATATAAAAAAGAAAATCAATATTTATTTGAGCAATTTAAAAAATGTATTAAGGGTATTTTTTTATTATAGAGGTTCTGGCACAAAAATGAATATAATTGAATAAATAATGGATAAAATATATATTTTAATTGACTTCATTCCTATTAACACATCATTAATAGGAATGATGTTCCTATTAATGGAACACCATTCATGTATAAAAGAACATGTATAAAAAGTACAACAAACGTAAAACACTTATATGTATAAAAATAATCAGTTTTATTATTATTTTATTATTTAATTATAAGTAAAGCTGTGGGAAGAAGTCTGACAATTTTTTTGTTGTTTTTATCATAGGTCATCTAAGATTTATCCAAATATTTAATATAAGTAATAATTTGTATTACTTGCACAAAATGTAAATAAACAGACAATCTTATGGAGAAAAAAATTTTATTTAGCAGATCAACAATCTGAACTTTTTAGATAATATATTTTTTCTACTTATTATTAGTGGTGGACTCAGATATTCATATTGGGGAGTCTAATACTGGTGGCTCATGCAAAGGACATGTAAAAATATATTACAGTTAGATTTTATTGAGTTAATCATATCAAAATTAACATTTTATGCAAAACCAAAAGCCTGATTTGTTCTAGCAGAAAGATTTAATCTTCGGTTGTGGTCCTAAACATATAGAAATAAAAACTTTATGTGGTTTCTAGAAACTTTAAATAAGAACAACTATATGTATTGCTTCAAAGTAAAACAAAACAATATTTATCTTTTGGCATGCTATAATTATTGGATTAAAATTCAGATTTTCCAAATATTTTCATGTGGCGCCACCTTCAGGCTCAAATTATAATTCTTTATTTTCATGCAGCTAAAAAAGAAAAAACGTTTCTCCCCTTCAGATTGTGGAGAACAGCGTCTGCACCCTGAGGAACCTCTCATACCGCCTGGAGGTGGAGATGCCGTCCTCCCGTCTCCTTGGCAACCAGGAGCTGGACACCCTGCTGGGTTTCTCCTCGCCGGTGAAGGAGCTGGACTACCTGTGCTGGGGGAAGAGACGGCGCGGCAGGAAGAGGGGCGGCTGGCCCGAAGGCAAGGTATGACGGCGGAGGAAAGAGTCGTTTCCTGATCTGATTCCTGAGGTTTATTGACGTCCTCTCCGCCCGGCAGTGGGACGGCATCGGCCCCATCCCAGGTTTCTGCCAGTCTCTGAGGGGGGCGGAGCTGCTGTGGCACCCCATGGTGGTGAAGCCGTACCTCAACCTGCTGGCTGAGAGCTCCAACCCGGCCACCCTGGAGGGCGCCGCCGGCTCCCTGCAGAACCTCTCCGCCGGAAACTGGAAGGTAGAACATCTCAGTTCTTCACAACGTAGCATTTTTTACTTTTGAGACAGTCCAGCTACAAAAAATACAGAAAAGAGACAAATAATGGCTTACAAGATATTCTCAAGCTCAAGAAGTGTAAAAGCAGTAACAAAATAAAAAAAAAACATCCCTAGATACCTGGATGTAAATAACATTTAACCTGATTTAATGCACATTAATTGACATTTCTTTAAATTCCAGAAAACTGCAAAACAGCTGAAACACTGAGTTCCTTTAAATCTGGACTTCCAGTGTTTTTGTAACATTGTAATCTTTCCCTGGGAAATAGAGTTGCAATGGTTGTTTAATTTATTTTGATGCACAGATTTACTTATTCTTCTGAAATATCGAAACTGACATCATGATATTGTGACTATATGCTTTGTAAAATTTGCCTTTTTGTGACTCAATAAAGATAATTTTTTTTTTAAATAATTTACAGTTCTTAGGCATCATCAACCCTCCTGACCCCACTAAGGGACAAAGGTGTTAGAAAATGGATGGATGGAATTTACCGTTCTTCTTTTCCAGGAAAAGTAAACTGAGTTGTATGGTAATCAGTTTGTGTTTTTTATCTGCAGTTCTCCGCCTACATCCGAGCCGCTGTGCGTAAAGAGAAAGGTTTGCCCATCCTGGTGGAGCTGCTGAGGATGGACAATGACCGGGTGGTCTGCTCCGTCGCAACCGCACTCAGAAACATGGCGCTGGACAGCCGCAACAAGGAGCTGATCGGTACGCTCACACGCTCAATAGACAAACTGGAGAAGCAGCACCTGTATGAGATGAGTCTGTCTGAATATGTCAGGAAAGTACGCCATGCGGGACCTGGTGAACCGGCTGCCGGGCGGCACACCCTCGGTACTGTCCGACGACACGGTGGCGTCGGTCTGCTGCACGCTGCATGAGGTCACCAGCCGCAACATGGAGAACGCCAAAGCTCTGGCCGACAGCGGCGGCATCGAGAAGCTGGTGGACATCAGCAAAGGACGAGGGAAAGGGTAAAAACAGAGGCTGCTTCCTTCATCAACTTTTAATTAAAGATGAACGGCAGAATGTGCAGCAGGCAAAAACATGATGATTAACAGAAGTGAAGGAAGCTGTTTGGCAAGCCCAATGCTCATATAATCCAGTACAGCAAGTCCAGCACTCAAAAAGCCCAGTATGGCAAGTTCAATACCTATTTAATCATGTGTAGCAAATCCTGCACTTTTTCCAGTACGGGAAGCACAATGCTCAGTTACTCCAGCATAGCAAATTGATTGCTCACATGATCATATATGTCAAGCTCCAGGCTCATATACTTCAGTACGGCAAGCCAAATGCTCAAATAATGCAAAATGGAAATTCCATCTTCATATCATTTATTCATTAAACCCAATGGCTACAAATCCAGTATGGCAAGCCCAATGATCATATACCCTGTTCACATACAATATATTGCTGAAAGTATATTTTCTTGTTTTAGTATTTATTTCCTGTTATGTTTTGGTATTGGCTTTTTGGGGAACACTGAAAGTAAAATCAGGTTCTTCTTTGTTACGGTGTTTCAGGTACTCAATGAAAGTAGTGAAGGCTGCTGCTCAGGTGTTGAATACACTGTGGCAATACAGAGAGCTGAGGAGTCTCTATAAACAGGTGGGTGGAAAATTTAACAAAGGTTCCTGTTAACGTTTAAAACAGTCCAGTTACAAGCTTGATCCTCCCAGTGAATCTGACTTCTTGTTGTGATGTGTCACATGCAAACAGGACGGATGGAACTACACTCACTTTGTCACCCCAGTGTCCACCCTGGAGAGAGACCGCTACCGTTCCCAGCCGACCCTGCCCACCAGCCCTCTGCAGATGTCCCCTGTCATCCAGTCAGGTATGAAATGTGAGATAGCCCTCCATATTTTACCCTAACTTTAAGGTAAACATTTCCTGCTTTGTGTTCACCACCAGGTGGCAGTGCAACATCTTCACCCGCCATGCTCGGGATAAGAAGACACAGCTCAAACTACCAGAGGGCGCAGTCATCTATGCAACTCGACACATATTATGGAGACAGTTTACACAAACGGCAGTACACAGGTTGGTATTTTGGCGTTTCTCAGGGTTGTGTACTTGAGCCACTAATGCCGTGGTGTCCAAACTGTTTCCCCAGGAGGACAAAACTGGCTAGTTCAAGCTACAAAATTTATGAAATTGAAAATGCAAAAAAAAAAAAAGGGCTTTGAACTGTTACCTTTTTAATGGAAAAAGACCATTTGTAAACGTCTGTGGGCATCAATAGTTTTATGTTTGTTGGCCAAACTTGTACCAATCTTGATTTGTGGTCGAAAATCATTTCAAGGGCCACAAAAGGCCCCTGGGCCACACTTTGGACACACCTGCCCTCCTGTTTTAATGCTAAATTGAAATGTCTGTTGACAGGGTCAGACAGGAAAACTCCCTATTTTATTGGGACATATTCCTCCCAGTCAGGAGAGGATATACGAAGATCACAGGTAAGAACTCACTTTTATGGATTTTGAAGGATATTTCTTTCAGCCTGGTGTGGAAACAAGTATTTCACTCCAGTATTTCTCCGTAGCACCCAGAGCCATTCTATGACGAACCCGACAGGAAGAACTACAACAGCTACCGAATGTACCTGTCATCGCCTCAAGGCTACGGCGAGGAGCCCTACGAGGACGAGGCGGTCCACCTGCCGTCCTCGCCCGACGGCTACGCCACCCAGTCGCTCCGATTCAAAGCCAACACCAACTACGTGGACTTCTACTCCACCACGCGGAGGCCTTCCAGCAGGGCCAACAAGTTCACCGGGTCCCCCGACTCCTGGGTGTAGGCACAAACAAAACTCACACGCAGTGTGCGTCCAGCTTTACCGTGCGTTTCTGTGGGTCTTTCTGCGTGGGGAGTGCACCGTGCCGTTTGTCTGGGTGAAAAGTTGCGGATGCATGTGAATCTGTGTTGAAAATGGGCTGAAGGACCAGGATCGAATCGCTGTGGGTCAGAAAGTAAGTAGGAAAATCCAGAACTTTATCAGTTTAAACTCAAGGTTTGGTTTAGTTTGATTGTTTTGAGCCAATCAAACATGGCATGAAGGGAAAAACGTTTCAATACTTCAAATGAACGCATCATGACACATTTTCAGCTCTAGTTCTGTGAAAAAGTATTTTCAATATTTAGCTGGATGAATACAGATTTTTTTATTTCAAAAAAATTTAAATCATCATTTAAAAACAGCTTTTTATGCAGTTTCTTAATTAATGTTTTATGAGACTTTTTAAGTTACTTTTCTTTTCTGACCTCCTGTAACATCTAGCTGTACTGCAGTTCTAAACGTCTTTTAATTTATATTTAGTTTGCTGCGCGTAGCATGAAGCTGACGTTTACTGAAAGTAGCAATAATTCACAATCAGTGCAAACTAATTTATCCAGGAAATGTTGAGCTTTACAAAAGGGAAAGGTTTTGCTCAACAAAGTAGGAACCTTTCATTTTTTCTTTTCTGAATTAAAATTAAAAGCTCACTATCAGTGGAGTCAACCCAAAATACTTGGAATAAAAATCCAAATGGTTTGAATTGCATTTCTCTAAGACATAATTTATAATATTTTTAATTTTATGACAAATTTCATTTAAAAACAAAATTTAAAGCCCAAGTGCAGCCTTTTAGATTCTCTAAGTGGCAGATTCTGGGGGAAAATTTTCTGTTGCAGGCATTTTTAATCGCCTTATTTTTGTCTTTTTGTCACAAGGTGCATTTGGTAAGAAAAATGACATGAAAAAAGACTAAAGCAGCCCTGACGTCACTGTTTACTGGAGTGTTTGTTCATGTTAACTGACTCATTTTCCTCTGCAGTAAAAATGTGAAGTGTGTTGGCTTTATAACATAGATATTGTCTGCCACTGTTTCATGGACACAAGAGAGAAGGAATCCTGGGAAAATCTGGGATTTATCCAAAAGAGGATAAAAGACGCCTGGAGAAAAAAACCCGGTTTTGGAGACACCTATCATCATTCTGGGGAACCTTTAAAGACTCCAAACAGGAGTTATGACTGTAACTCGTCTCTTCATGTTGGCCACAAGTGCAGTAAATATATCATAAAATATGTTAAATATGTGCAAAAAATGTGTGAAAATCTATTTGTACAGATACACTGGAATAACTGTCCTGTTACATTGTTGTATTCAATATGTAGAAATTTCTATGTGATTGTGTGGATAAGATTTTTCTATTATTTATTGATTATTTTTTATTAATTTAATTGTGATCTGACCAAAATACACCATCTGTCTGTTCTGTCCAGAAATGATGACAGTAATGTGCAATGTTAAAGAGGGAAAATATATGTACAGGGATTAAAGAATATATCATAACAGTCCACTGGAGTTTAAGTCTTTCTTGACAATAATTATGATCCCTAAGCCTGAATGTGGTTCAAAAAATCATTCTAATGTTTTTATCCTCAAAAGGTTTTACTACATATAGTAAATTGGTGACACAATTCTACTATCATCATGATGCAGATATATAAAGGCAGGGTTCTGGAGTTATTTTTGAAATGCTTGTAATTTATTGAACATTATTTCTTTTTTATTTATAAAACTAAACACAAACTATTTAGAGAGTTTTAAACTGAGGATCAGGGACTGAAGCTGGTCATGAAGTGAAAGAAAACTGGATGGATCCGACTGACAACAACTTTAACAACGAACATCTAGAAGTTACTGGATGATAAAAAGTTTTTCCTCCTTTCTAGGTCTTTTTCTTCTGCCCAGATAATTTATTTATATCTTGATAAATCCAGTGAACATGCAGAGGAGATAATAATGTTCATGTAAAGGTGATTGTTAGAGCCATAAATGGGAAATATTTGGGTTGTGTGTGGGATGGTTTGTTTGTATTTTATAAAATTTAGTTAGGACAATTGATATTTGTTTAGGCATTTTTATTGTGCAATTTAGTTTTATTTTGAAAGGCTTACTTCCTGTTGGGTTGTATATTGCCTTAAGAAAAAAGAAACCATTGTGCAGTTTGCTTAGACACGGTTGGATTACTTAGACATGGAGCAAAAACAGTTTTTGACCGTGTAGACTGTGTATTTTTGGAAAGAATGAAAAGGGGCTGATTTATCGTCATTTTTGTATTTGTATTTTTTACAGATAAAGAGTTTTTTGTTAAATTCACGGTTCGCATGCGTCCTTTACTTCCAGTGTCTAAGGAATGACACAGATATTGGATCTGTTGCCATAACAGTGATCACAGTCAAAAGACGTTTTTACATCAACATCGAATCTTTGGAGGGAAAGAAAACTAAACAAACTGACGGGTTTAAAACTTTTACACAGTAATGTTTCATTTTTAGATGTTATACTTCATTATTACTTTTTACCCTTAATTTTTCCACTAATCTGCAGTAATGAAAACGGTTCTCTTGTTTGCTTCTCAGGTTATAAATAAATGTTCAAACTGGTTGAACTGGTTCAAACTGGTAACAGAGACGCGTCTCTGTTAGACTGAAAGATGAAACTTTTTCTGTTATCTTGAAGTTTGTTTTCTTAAGGCTGCAGAGCCGACAGGCTGGAAAACCATCAGCTGCCAGGTTCAACCTGAACAATCTGTCCTGATCTGAACCAGAACCAATAGAGAGCAAGTCAATCTCTAAAATTTCACATTTTAAGATTTATCAGAAGCAGTTTGTTAGAAAATGCAGCAAAGACATTTCTACGTTAAATTAAAATATTGTAGAGTTAAATGTGAGGCCGACTGTGTGACATCAGAACCTCGACCCAAACTGAAGAACGAGGAAACATTCCTGCACAGCAGAGACACAAACTGATAAACATCTCACAGTAAACGCCTTCAGTGACTAAAACCTGTTTGTAACTCAGCAGGTTTTTAACTTTTCCATTGAAACGTTTGAGACAAACCAGTTTAACAACTTAAAGCCTCCAGGCTAAAAGAGGTCAAAGCTTAAAGAACATTTTGTTCAGGATGAAAGAGGTTCAGGTGAGAATCAAAGTTTCCTTCAGATCAACATTAAACACGATTAAATAAATTAATAAAATCTGTATTTGATAACATTAACATATCAGATGGTCGTGTCAACATGTGGAGAAACTTCAACATTTCAAGGTTCTTGGTTCTGTTGGCTCAGATTAGAACAAGCAGAAACTATTATTAGTTTTATTGCTCTTGTGTTTCTGAGCAGAAATTTGTTGGTTGTTAAAGTTTTTTATAGATAAAACTCAAAATCTTCGTTAATTTAATAAAATATTGATTAAAAATACTAAATATATTTAAAACATAAAGAACATTTAAACTGAAATGTGAATTTATTGTTTTAAACATCTATTTCCTGGTATCGATGATCAGACAGGATTCCTGTCATTTCAACAGGTAAACACACCTCTGCTGTCAGAGGGGGCGGAGCCTCAGGTTCTGGAGGATCAGGTCCAGTTTGGCTCCGACTCGGTTTGTGTGAACAGAAGGAGAAGCAAAGATCTGATCAGGTAAGTTTTAACTCCACTTTTTACTGGTTTCCAGTCCTGACTGGGTTTTCTCTCTTTGAGCTGCTGGACAGAACCAGAACCAGAACTGGGCCTGGTTCTGGTTCTGGTTCTGGTTCTGGTTCAGAGCTGCAGCTCCTGATTTCAACCAGGATCTCTGATTTTCTCTGAGTTTTCATCTGTAACCCAGACAACCAGCCGAGTTTGCTCCCAGTTTCATAGTGGAGTCAAACTGGTAGCAGTAGGTTCTGAGTGTTTGTGGCCCGGCTGAGATATCTGGGTTCTGGTTGGTGGATGGAAAATACTTCAATATGAAGTCAATAATTTATTGATCAGAGAGGATTTCTCTGGGCTTTTATCAGTAGAAAATCCAGATGGAATCAGTCTGTGGTGACAGAGGACAGCTGATCACATTTCAATCAATTATTGATCAATAATAATCAGGTAAATATGTTTCATTACGTATTTAACAAACAAATGGCTTCTACCTTGTAGTCAATTTACCGAATGACTTTATTTGAAGGGGGGTGAATAAGACAGACATGACACTTTCATAAACATGACATAACACCTGTCATGAACATGAATAAGCCTTCATTACTGACATAAATTTGTTATAAAAGTATTACTGATTACACTTTAAAAATTAGGTAACTTTATATTATTAAAGGTAAAGTTTAAACAGAAATGATTTCCTGGTTAATGTCAAGTTGTCATAACAAAGACATTTTGAATAATGTCAATTTTGTATTAAAAGTGTCATTATTTACTGAATGACGCTTTATGACAACAGTCATAACTATTCATGAAGGCTTATTCATGTTCATGACAGATGTTATGTCATGTTAATGACAGTGTCATGTCAGTCTTATTCAGCCCCCTTCAAACAAAGTGTTACCTAATTGTCTAATTAAAAAAATTGTTTGGTGCTCTCTGTCATCTCGCTTTGAGCTCAGAGCCTGAGAGGCTTTTCCTTTATCAAACTATTTTTCTGCCTCTTATTTAGTGGAAATATTGATGTTGATGAGACTTTTTCCAAAATCATAACCTTTTTCAACCTTTATAGCTCCTCTGTTGAAAATGAGGCTCTAACATTCACAAATGACATTGAAATAAAATCCAGTCCGACATCTGGTTTGAGGTGATTCCTCTGGAACCTGTTGGAGGAAAAATATCCCAATTTCAGAAGATATGCTTTTAACTTATCAGTGCTCTGTGGTTCCTCCTATCAGTATGAGAGTCAGGGTGAGGAGGAGCCATGTTAGGAAGAGAAGTGGAAGCTGCAGGATCTTCAGCACAAACAGGTCATGATGCTGGGCTACTGATTATCCCTCTGTCTGGACACAGGATCAATAGAACCAGTTAATAAACATATCTATAAAATAAAAACATTGCAGCCAGTGGGCTGAGGGAAATACGGCTCCATTTTGTAGCAATTCAAGAACTACCAGCTTTTATCGCTTCGCAAAAAAATTAATGAGCACAGAAACTCAAAATATTTCCCCCAAGAATTTAAAACTACTTTCACTCCTGACAATAAGTGATTATGGTGACATAACAACACAGCGCCCCCTAGAGTATTTAAAAACATCCACTGCTGTTATTTAGACCTGAACTGAATTAAAACATTAGTCATGACATGTTTAACTAAACCCGTGTGAAGCACGTGATCACTCTTACTACCAGGATATACTTGAGGCCGACGGTGTGACGTCATCTCAGCAGTCATGTGACTTCAGCTAAAGACGTCTAGTCAAACCTTTCTATTTCATTTCTGCTTTCTATTTCATTAATAGAACAGAACAACTAAATGGTTTGGTTTTACTTGAGTAATTTTACTATGACGTATTTCCACTCTTACTTGATTTTATTTGAGTTCTGACTCAATAAGCTTCATGATTTTATTCTCCAGCTGTTTTACTAACAGGTCATGTGGACGAGTGTCTCTTGAGATTTTTCTCTCAAAGTCTCAGATTCATCAAGTTTCCTCAAAACAAAATGATCAATTATTTTCCTCTCTATTCATTGATTCAACAAATCATTAATCATTTAATCATCTGATTCTAACTTGATTTAGAAAATAAATATAAATTCAATAAAACATGAATATAAAATAATTAAAGTCAATATTTCAAACCTGTTTGTGTTTTCAGGTGAGTGGAGGAGCGCCACCTAGTGGCAGCAGGATCAGTGTGAGGACAGAGAGGACACAGTCCTTCCCTCTAAAATGTCTCTTAGTGGGGAACACCAGGACCACAGGTGAGGTCATGACCTTCCCCTGGGCAGGAAAGGGCAAAGTTCAGCAGTGGAATCACCAAACCGTCTCCGTTCACAGGAAGCTATCAGAACCAGAACCAGAACCAGAACCA
>NW_006800240.1:7943-19088 GCF_000485575.1 Poecilia formosa | reverse complement strand
CATATTTTATCTGTTTATGATCCAGATTGATTTCATTAGAACTGCATTTATTTTTTCTCTCATCACAGACTTTGTGGCTGTAAGCTCCAAAAGGATGAATGTGAAGTTTTGGCTTCAGCTCTGAAGTCCAACCCAGATCTGACTGAACTGGAAATACGTCAGATCTACATAAATGGAGGTGGAGACTCTGACATGAAGCATCTGCTTGAGATCCTGGACAGTTCAGTCAGTAAAGTGAAGAGTCTGAGGTTTGTTTTCTCTATTTATACAATAAAATCATTCATTGATACTTTAGTCTGTAGTTTAATTAATAATTTAATTGTAATACTTTAAAACAACCTGTTTAAATCTCAGAATAAAATCTCTAAAACATTTCTGATTATAAATTATTTTCTTATTTCAGACTTTGATATTATTGAACTTTGATTTTCAGTTTTTCACTTTAAAATGGTTTTGACTGATGAATAAAATGAGTAAAATAATTCAAATGAAGTTAATTAATGATGGAAATGTTTCATTTTGGTTTGTAAAGATTCAGATTGTTTTATTTCTGATTCTCATCTTTACATCCAGAATGAAATGTTTTCCTCCAGTTGAGCCATAAACACTGACCAGTTCAAATCATCATTAATGAAACATCTAAGAAGTGACTGATTGTAGAAAAGCAAATCTAGATGAGCTGAATGACAGTGAGGTTTGCAGCAGCAGCAGGTTCCTCACTTTGTCCTGAAGCTGTGGTTCTGTTGGGCCGGGTCAGAGAGGAACCGTCCTCTTCAGTCTGACAGCTGTCAGTCGGTTGGAGCCTCGTCTCTGTGATGAAGCTTCATCAGGTGTTGTCTCCTTAGGAAATAATGGCCTCCATTGGCTTTCAGCAGCTTTAAGAAGATCCCAAGGCCATTCATGAATAAACTGAGTGGTTCTGATCCGGTTACTAAGTCGGGTCTGCAGTTGCTTGTTAGGAACCAGCAGAAATAGCTCACCTCATCCAGGCTGCTGCTCATAGAAAACTTTGAGTTTCTTTGTTGATAAAATGTTCTGGTTCTGCTGGTTTGGACTCTTTAAACCAGTTTGACTGGATCAGATGTTAGAATCAGTTCATCATGTTTCTTTTACATTCAGGGAAATTAATTTTCTACATTTTATTATTTATTTGTTCATATTTCAGTTTTAACTGCATCCTGTTGGCTTCAGCTCATCTTTTATTCTTTATTCAGATTGATGAGCTGCAGTTTGTCAGAGACCAGCTGGATGTCTCTGTTCTCAGCTCTGAAGTCCAAACCGACCCATCTGACAGGACTGATCCTGTACGACAACAACCTGGAAGGTTCTGGACTGAAGGAGCTCTGTGGTTTTCTACAGACTGAAGGCTGCAGACTGGAAACATTGGGGTTTGTAATTATATTATTATTGATATTTCTGTGAATATTTTTATATAATTGATCATTAATCAAAGTTCATATCTTCTGTTCTAATAAATATTTTCTGAGTTTGTTCCTGGACTTGGATCCAGAGTTTAATTTAGTCCCTCTGTGTAACTGAGTTGGACCTGCTGACCTGAGGTCAGAGCAGGACAGCATTCGGACCCCCAGTGTGTAGAAATCCCCCTCATGTCAAGCAGGTCAAAGGTCATTCAACCCAGTCTAGAAAAGTGAATTCCTGGAATCTGACAGGAACAAATCAATAATCAATGATTGATTCTTCAATTCTTTGATCAGAACCTGGAATGATTTTACTGACTAAAATCCTCCAGCACAACATGACCCAGTACCAGGTTCTGGTTCTGGTTCACCTGCATCCTGTTGGCTTCAGCTCATCTTTTATTCTTTATTCAGGTTGCAGAGCTGCAGTTTGTCAAAGACCAGCTGTGATTTTCTGGCCTCAGCTTTGAAGTCCAACAGCCTCCATCTGACAGAACTGGACCTAGGAGGAAACAACCTGGAGGAGTCAGATGTTCAGCAGCTGAAGGATCTTGTAAATTTTTTACAGTAAGTAAATGTTTGTAGTGAGTCCAGCTGCTGTCAGCATATTGAACTATACCCAGTTAGCATCAAAGCTAAGCTCCAGTGTTCCCAGTAAAGCTGCAGCTTCTCAGTGGGAGGAGAATGGTTCAGGCTTCCTGATTGGACACAGAGACAGCAATCAGCCAATCAGAGGAGCAGCAGCTTGCTGTGTTCCTGTGTTTGTGTTGGTGTGAAGATAAGTGTTATTGCTGTGTCCATGTCTGCAGGAAGTCCAGCTGGACTCCAGCGTCCAGCCGTCCAACATGTCTAGAGACAGTGGTCATCAAACTGTGGCAGCAGCAGATCTGATCTCAGATCTGCTTGTTCTCTCAGTTCAACAGGAAACAACTGATCAGGTTTATCTTGGTCACAGCTCTGAGATCAGTTTGACTGCAGCCTGGAAACTGTCTACTGGATGTGCTGCGTCACTGACTGCTGCTGGAGAGAGGCAGGAAACACTCACTGATCTTCTCTCTCCTTCCTTCTTCTCTCTGCAGGTGGAGGAACTGATGATCTCTGTAAAGTAGAGAACGGTCTCTGTGTCCTGCTGATCCTCAGAGGTTGAGGCTGCAGCACTTTGAGTCTAAAGAGACTCTGACTGGATCATGATGATGACCTCTGACCTTCTGTTTATTTTCTCATGTCTGTCATTTAGTGTCTGATATTGTTTGTCTCTTTGGATCAATAAAGATCCGATTCAAACTGGGCTCCATTTAGAGTAGCGGTTCTCAACGTGGGAGGTACCGCCCCCCGGGGGGCGTTCAGAGGACCGCAGGGGGCGGTGGTGGAAATTTTTACAAAAGGGGGGCGCTGGGATTCCTTTGGTGTGCGTTTGGTCGAAGGTAAACTTTACATTTTATATACACAACAGTACCAGTTCAGACTTTGAGCAACTTGGCAAAACTGTATTGTGTAACATTAAATCATGCTTGGCTGCAAATGTATCGATGGCAGCTTTTCTTCTATTCAGGGTTTGTTAGCTTCTTGGCGTAGCTCCGCTCTCCTGCTACTGGTAGCTTCACTGCATCAGTTCAGCATTAAACCGGCTGATGACGTTGCTGATTCACTTTGTCTGGTATTTTTGTACATATGTTTTTGCAGTTCTGTGATCATGTCAAAGCAGATCAGAAGAGGAAGAATTAAAATCCTTTGACTCGTTTTATTTTTTCTTCTGCCTGGATTCATTGATGTTGTCATTGTATCAGCTGAACCATAAAGACAAGACAAAAACGTTTTTCCATGTCCAAAACATAAACAACATTTATTAGACAAACAACTAATGAAATTGACAAAACTCAAAATCATAAACCAGCATCCAATTCAATATTTACCTCACTCGACAGACATCCACATACCACGACAAAACGTTACAGGGAACCATTTCACCGCCGCACCGTTCCCCAGAGACAGCAACATGGGTGACCCCGGAGCGATCTGAAATTAAGGTTCCGGGTCCCATACTTTTAAAGAGAGGGCGTGTTTCCCTTCTCTGCTGTATTGAAATTGGGGGACTGTCCTTAGCTAAGTTCATTTAAATCTAGTTGACTATGTTCCAGTAAAAACCTGTTTCTAAGATCAAAGAAGTGTTATTTTCTTTTGAATGGAGACGGATGTTTTTTATGACCCTCTCCCGAGAGGAAGCTCTACTCTGTTGGCAGGACCAGATTGTTTTACACCACCTGTTAAATCTTATCAAAGTGGTCAAAAGGTTAAACTCACACACAGAGCAACGACCCCCTGTGAATTCCTGCTCAGTCCACAGAGAAACTAGCTGAATTAGAGAGAACTGCAAGCTAAGTTATTTTAATTCAACTTAGTGTAATATGTTTCAATAGAAATATCCTACATAAGAGATTACGCTAATTGAACCATAGATATAATTTGAAGTGAATTTCCTTATTTGAAACACCATTAATTTTATCTAATATTGAACAAATGGTTAAGTTTTACAACTAGCTTATTTTAAATGAATTTTCTTAACAAACTTATATTAAAAAGTGTTTTTTTTTTCCGTTTGAAGTCTGCCCGCTTCCATGGAAGGACAACAGAAAATCGCTCTTATAAACATGTAATTACTAAAATCACGATCCCCTCATTGTGTATCCCTCTGCATAATGAACCCTTTTAAATAAAGAAATCCCTCCATGGGTGATGCCACGATAGAAGGCGTTCATTTTATAGCGTTAACACCGGTGCTGCATGTGGTCCGGTATGAAACGGGTGTGATAGAACAACAGAACCACAGTACTTTAAAATTTCAATAATCAGAATACCGAAATTGTTTCCGTTGTTTTAAAAGGTTTATGTCAGTCTGCCTTTTCCCCGTCGATACGTTTCCCCACCACCCTGCACCTTAAGGGGTTAAAAAAAAACCCTTTTTAACACCTTAAGGGGTTAAAAAAAAACGTCGTGTACATTGTGCTAAACTCTGAAACAGGAGCAGTGGCATCACCCATGGACATAAAACGGAGCGACGAACTAGATGTGAATTATGGCATAAAAACAGAGAATCCGACGCTGAACAGTGAAAAATCAACACATGATGTGAAACACACGACGATTAGGTGGCGCAGCAGGTGATGAGTGAAGATTACTGAGCGTCAATAAATTATAAAATAAATCTAGCAACAGGAAAGAAACTAAAGTGGACATAGCAATAAACCAAGAGAGGATAATACTAATCAAAGGAAACTAAATGGAAATGAATGAAGAACAAAATGCAAGAATAAACTAAGAAACTAAAGTAAATACAGAGGAATAAGCTGGTATGGCAAGACCTTTCGAGCAATAATTAATACAGAGGACTGTATGGCAAGAATAAACAGACACTATTTCCAGATAAAAGGTAAAATAATATTGTTGAAGTGCCATGGGTTTGTTGAGACCATATCTAGTACTGAGAATAAATATATCTTACAGACCATAACAGTAAAGAACTGATCACTTATTTATGATTCTAATTAGATTTGATATATTTATTTCTTCAATATTATTTTTCATGTCAGTGTTAATGTCATGAGGCTGTTCAGTGACTCCATGACACTTTCAATTTGACTCATTAGGATTTGATTAAGAACCAGATTTGTTCTTTGTAATTTCTGTCCAGTAAAACTATTAATCTATAAATCAATAGACTTATCACTAAATCATGACTTATCACTCTGGCAGCTGAAGGAGGAACAGCTTATCCTGCTCTCTCTCGTCCTTACTGATAACTTTGCCTGTGAATTATTTTAAAGTCACAATTTTTATGGTTATATTTACATCATCGACATCATAACTGGGTTACTTCAAACCTAAGGACCGGGAGATTTTCTACCTTACTTTTCTTCACCTCCAAGTTGAACGAGGGCAAAATGCCCCCCTCTGACTCCAAGGACATTAGCAGTATTCTACAATGACTTCAGTTTTTAGAAACGAAGATTCAACGGCTGGAGGTGAACTTTGAGATCAACGCTACCTGTGGAAATGAAACAACTCTTCCTCAAATCAGCGGAGAGGTTGTACACCCCGCACCAAGCAGCTCACCCTGAATCGCTCAGGGTGCCAGGCCGAAACAAAAGTCTCACACTGCAGATCCCACGAGACGACTAACAGGGAGAACCCCTCACCTGAATGAATCAGCGTGGCCGGCTTTGAGCCAAAACCCACTTTCAACCTCAACACCTGCTCCGCCAAAGAACAGCAAACAAGCAGCTGGAACCAAAATGGCTCCACCGACCCCGCTCCCAAGGACAACGCGACCAGCCCAAGCCTCAAAACAATCCGACTCCATGGGAATCCCACTGAAAAACAGATTTTCTGCACTCCAGCCTGAGCCTCTGAGTGAAAACCCACTTTCAAGCATCAGCAATGAGGCTAGACCAATGCATCCACCCCACAAAGCTCCGAAGGACAAAGTGACCACCAGGAAAACGAAAGGTATGCCAAGAGTGCTTATTGTTGGAGATGAGACAGTAAATGGAATCAGTCATGTTTGCAATCACAAGAAAACGAGAGTGGTTTCTTTTCTTGGTGACACAGTATCTGATTTGACTCGCAAAGTGCTCTCTCTACCCACTGATCAGCCCAACATGGAGACTTTAGTCGTGCATGTTGGAGCCAACGATCTGGCAAAGCAAAAATCTGAGATTCTGAAAAAGGACTTTAATATTCTTCTGGACACTTTGGGAAAATTAAAAATGAAGTTATTTCTCAGTGGTCCAATTCCATCGCCTCAATGGAGAGACGAAAAACATTCCAGGCTGGACATGATAAACAAATGGCTGATTAAAACCTGCTCTGCCAGCTCAGTGATCTTCATCGATAACCTCTGGATCTACTGGCAGTGCTTTCACCTCTTTGGAAGAGGTGGACGCAATCTCAACAAACATGGAATAAGACTGCTTGCTGCAAACATTTTTCATTTTATCAACAAGAACAACAATGTGACCATCGCTTCAGAAGAACAGGCTCAAAGATGTCTGACTAGGATGGAAGTCTCCGCTTATCAAGAGCAAAGTGTTAGCAAGAGCAAAGTGTCCCAAAACAAAGTGATAAAACATCAACTATGGACAGATCGACTGGTTCCCCTCCTCCTCCCCCCTCCTTAATCTTTCTCCCCTCCCTTTTTCTTTCCCCCTCCATCTCTGCTCCTACACTCACTCACAAGAAAAGAGTTTCTCAGGAAGTCAATCACTAAAGAGAGTCGGGCTGTACCTGAGCCGCCTGAAGATGCTGGTGGAGAATCCGGGTCAGAGAGGAAGATGGACTCCTCCTCCTCCCAGCAGGATAGTATGGATCAACAGATTCGCCTCGGCACGACTCTCCCTAGCCTTAACATAGCAGACCTCACTTAATCTAAGCCACCTGCCTCTGACTTCCCAGAGGATCCAGCACTCTGCGTTTCTGAGGTCTGAGACCGGGGTCCAGATATTATCTTTACAATCGTCTTCCACCAGAATGAGTCTGGCCCCCCGACATTGCATAGCAGGACAATACCTGTCCGGATCACTACAAGTTACAAAAAATAGAAATACAAAAAGCAGTGGTCTTAATTCAAATCTCAGACTGATCCCCTGCCTAAAGGATCCTCAGACTGAAGAACTTTCAGCCTCCAAGTCACTTAAACTGGGTCTTTTAAACACTAGATCTCTCTGTGCTAAAGCTCTATTAATTAATGATTTCATCACCGAGCATAATATTGATGTTTTATTTCTGACAGAAACATGGCTGAATGACAATAATGAAGCAATTGTACTAATTGAGTCAGCGCCTCCTATGTACAATTTCTTAAGTGAGAATAGAAAACAAAAAAAATGGAGGAGGCGTGGCTTCAATATTTAAGAATACCATGAACTGTATTAAAATCTCTTTGGGTAATTTTATGTCTTTTGAATATCTTGGAATTGAGGTAAAAGGCCACAAATGAACTTTGACACTAACTCTCTACAAAACCCCAACATATGAGGAAAATTTCTTTATGAACTTCAATGAACTTCTATCTCTCATAATGCATTGATTACGATTGTTAGATAATTGTCAGTGATTTCAACATTCATGTTGACAACCCCCAAGACCGAGGGGGAAAAAAGCTGTTTAATATATTAGAGAGTTTTGGTTTAACACAACATGTCAAACAAGCAACACACACTCATGGACACACACTGGACCTGGTTATCAGTAAGGGTGTGAATATTTCCAATGTCTCTGTAACTGATGTCTCCTGTCGGATCACTTTGCTGTTATCTTTGACAGTTCTCTATCTGTTAACCCACTTGGACAACAAGCCACTATAACAAAACGTACTTTCACAGAAAACACAGCAGAAACATTTAATCAAAACTACTCTTCTTCCTCGCCATTAAGCTACAATGATGTGGATAAGTTGGTAGATGATTTTCAGTGCAAACTTTCAGATATCGTTGATTCCATTGCCCCCATTAAAGTGAAGGCTGTGACTGGTAGGAACAAATCTCCATGGAGAAATGCACAAACAGTTCAATCTGCAAGACAACTCTGTCGTAGGGCTGAGCGGAAATGGCGTAAGGCTCAGCTGCACGTTTATTATGACATCTACAAAGAAAGACTGCGTCAGTATCACACAACACTAAAACATGCAAGAGAGGCTTTCTTTGCAGATGTCATAAACAAAAACATTAACAATGTTCGAGCTTTATTTGCTACTGTTGACAGGCTGACAAATCCTCCTGTGATGTTACCACCTGAACTTCAATCTAATGCCGCCTGCAACAAGTTTTTCAGTTTCTTTTCAGATAAAATTCAAAAGATCAGAGGATCAATCTGCACATCCACTCCAAAGTCAGTACCAATGCTGTGCCCAAACAAAACAAATGCAGGAAAAATGACCCAATTTCAACTACTAAATTATAAAACCCTAGAAGAAATTATAAGTCAATTAAACTCCAGTTCCTGCTGTCTGGATGTCCTACCCACACATTTCTTTAAGAAAGTCCTGCCTGTCATTGCTAATGATTTGATCCAAATAGTAAACTCATCGCTGTCTTCAGGTGTTTTCCCCCAGGCTTTGAAAACAGCTGTTATCAAACCTCTGATAAAAAAGAACAATCTGGACAAATCACTACTGCAGAATTACAGGCCGATCTCCAACCTCCCATTCATCAGCAAAGTTATTGAAAAAGCTGTTTTTAAACAATTTAATAACTTCCTAACAATAACAAATCGTTTGACTCCTTCCAGTCTGGTTTCCGATCTCACCACAGCACGGAGACGGCCCTAGTCAAAGTGTTCAATGACATCCATATAAATACAGACTGTGGGAGAACCACAGTGCTGGTTCTGTTGGACCTCAGTGCAGCTTTCGACACTGTTGACCATGACATTTTACTGAATCGACTGGAGAGTTGGGTCGGACTCTCCGGTCCAGTGCTCCACTGGTTTGAATCTTACATAAAGAACAGGGATTTCTTTGTTTCAATCGGAAAATTCTCATCAGAGAGGTCAAAGGTCACATGTGGGGTACCCCAAGGTTCAATCCTAGGACACCATCTTTTCAATATTTATATGCTCCCACTGGCTCAGGTTATAACAGAAAATAAGATCAGCTACCACAACTACGCGGATGATACACAGCTCTACATCACGATGTCACCAGGTGACTCTGAACCCCTCCAATCATTGAATAGATGCTTAGAACAGATAAATGTGTGGATGAGACAAAACTTTCTCCAGCTGAACAGAAACAAAACTGAAGTTATTATCTTTGGACCTAAAGAGGAGCGAACTAGAGTCAATGCACAGATTCAGTTATTACAAGTAAAAACCAGCGATCAGGCCCGAAACCTGGGAGTAGTGATGGACTCTGACCAGAACCTTCAGAGCCACATTAAGACAGTCACAAAGTCGGCCTTCTATCACCTGAAGAACATCTCCAGGATAGAGGACTAATGTCTCAGCACGAGCTAGAGAAACTCATCCATGCGTTTATCTTTAGCTGCATTGATTACTGCATCAGCATCTTCACAGGTCTGACTAACAAATCAATCAATCAGCTGCAGCTGATCCAGAAGCTGCTGCTCGTGTTCTCACTAAAACCAGGAAGATAGAGCACATAACACCAGTTTTAAAGTCCCTACACTGGCTCCCTGTAGCTCAGAGAATAGACTTTAAAATACTGTTGTTAGTTTACAAATCACTGAACGGTTTAGCACCACAATACATTAAAGATCTGTTATTGCTGTACCAACCATCTAGACCCCTCAGATCTTCTGGTTCTGGTTCTGCTCTGCATCCCCAGAACCAGAACCAAACGAGGAGAAGCAGCATTCAGTTTCTATGCACCACACATTTGGAACAAACTTCCAGAAAACTGTAAAACAGCTGAAACACTGGGTGCCTTTAAATCCCAACTTAAAACCCACCTGTTTAGAGTTGCTTATGGCTAAATTAGGGTTTTGATGTGGGTTTTGATGTCTTTGATGTTTTTATGTTTTTAATCTTTTTTTTCCTTCTTTAAAAATGTCTTTAATGTTTTTATCTTTACTTTTTAATTTCTTTCTCTTTCTCACTGTTTATTCAATGTCACATGCTGTTTTTAATTTTACCTATGTAAAGCACCTTGAAATGCCTTGCTGCTGAAATGTGCTACAAATAAAATTTGATTGATTGATTGATTGAATAGACAGGTCTATATAAAGATATAATCCATGTTTCTGTCTCATATATGTACGGCATTAAAAGGACCTGGAACTTTTGTTTTTCTACTGAAAGCTCTGGTTTGGACAATAAATGCCATGTGGGTGAAATTTTATGGATGAAAATCTGATGTCCCATTCTCCTGAAGGCTGCACAGAGCTGCACCACCAGAAACTCAGAAACACTGAAGAGAAGAAGAGCTATGATTAATGTAGTTACAGTTCTATCCATGTTTTAATGTTGCAGAGCAAGGTCTTTTTGCAAATAGTTCAAAGTTTAAGCTGGCATTTCTGAACATATTTTATTTGCTCATTTTGTGTAATATTTAACAACTAGAAAATGGCACAGAACAAGAATATTTTTTTCCACTCTGGCTGCTGTTAGGCCTACCAATTTTAAGTTAAATGTTCATTCATTGCATTTTTTGTAGACATGTGTGAAAATAATTTCAATTTCCATGGCTTTTTTGTTCTCTGGGAAATTATTTTTGATGATAAATACAGAAACAAGCATAAAAATCAAAACATCTACAATAGTGATAGTAATATTGATGATAAAATAATAGTGCAAAGGAGTCTACAAATTCTTTGGTGGGGGCGCTGGGCTGAAAAAGGTTGAAAAACACTGATTTAGAGGCTTCATGGAGTTTTGATCTGAACTGGATTCAACTGGAAAGTTGATCTTTTTTCTCTGATTCATTTTCATCCTGGAACCAGAAATGGTCTGAGATGGAAACATGGGAATCATTTTCAGTTCAGCTTTGAATCATAAAGACACTTCAAACCTCTTTTCTCTGCTGCTTCTTCTTCTGCTGACAGGAAAATGTTCCTCAAAGCTCCACAGATAAAAAGATGCTTTACTGGAAACTGCAGAGAAACTTCAGCTTCCATCACAGAAACCAGTTTAACCAGTTTAGAACTGGATGTCCCACAGAAACTCTGATCTTAGAGCAGTTTTCAGGAACATCCAGCATTTATCTGATTAAAAAAAG
>NW_006800240.1:4401-7584 GCF_000485575.1 Poecilia formosa | reverse complement strand
GAGAGCGATACAAGTATGACAAACAAAGACAAGGACCCGACGAAGAACACAGAGACAGGTGAGTTTAAATACACATGGAGGGTAATCAGGTAAGAAGACACACCTGGGGGACAATCAACGGGGAGGACAGGACAGAGACTCACAGGAAACAGGGCTGAACACAGAAAACTCAAAAATAAACACACAAAAACACGGATCCTGACACGATGTGTCACATCAGGATCTTTACTGTGATTTTATTGACTTATTAATCATAGACATAATACAAGAGATTATATTATGTCTATGTGTTTAATTAAACCCGTGTGAAGCACATTACTCTTACTACCAGGATATACTTAAGGCTCGTCAAACCTTTCTATTTCATTTCTGCTTTTTGTTTCATTAATAAAACAGAAACTAAATATTTAGAGGAAAAAAATATAATCAGTTAAACAGGATCGTTTCTTTAAATAGACCGTATTTCCCATCTGTTTTAAATGAGTTTGACTTCTTCTGACATTTACTTTGGTCCCTGAACGTCTCTGAGTTTTAGTTTCACTTTCCTCATTTTGACGCAGTTTGGATTTGCCGCGTAAATCTCAATCTGTGGGTAAACTTAGGTAAAGAAACTTAACTTTTTTTTTCTTTCTGACTGGTTTAGATCGTTTTAAGGGTCGTTGCCTTCAGAATCAGCCAAAACTTCCGCTCCATAGTTCCCAGTATCAAACTCCCAGCCGAAACTGGAAGGGACCAATGAAAAAATGCCCGCAGAAGAAAACATGGGCGGTGTTCTGTCAGATCAGCATACGTTCTCAGATAGTCATACGCTTAGCTCAGACATGTATACGTTGTCATTACCATATGATTTTATTTAATCAGCAACATAGAATCATGATGTAGATCATCATGCACTTTGTTATGAACAGTTATATGGCATCCTGACTTAGCGGTTAAGTAGGTTAATGAGTTTTAGACGGGCCTGTGTTGTAGTTGTCTGCAGCTAGATCCTGCTTTAAATACACTTTGAAACCACGACAACGCATGTATATCTATTTAGTTATCATATATCATATTATAAACAATTTAATGACTTATTATCGTCATAACTTGTTGCGTATACTGAACTGACAACTCCTCTGACGGTCGGACTTATTAATGCGCATGCGCGGGCATGCGTACTCTCTGCATGTATGCTATCCAGGCCGCTATCTGATAGAACAGCGGCCTGGAGCTGGAAGACGTTCATAGGATCCGTAGATATTTATATTAAATACTAAATACTGTTGAGATGAAACAAAGTGACATTAATCATTGAAGAGAATTTTAACATTTCATAGAGAAATGTCACTTATTCAAAGCTCCACTTCAGTCAGAGTTAGTTACATTTGCTTGAGTAACTTCTTTGAAAAATTTATTTTCAGAAATACTTTTCTATGCTTTGGTTTGACTTGAGTAATTTTATTTTATTTTAGTTCTGACTTAATAAGCTTAATGTTTTTATTCTCCAGCTGTTTTACTAACAGGTCATGTGGGTGAGTGTCTCCTGCGATTTTTCTCTCAAAGTCTCAGATTCCTCAAAACACAAAATGATCAATTATTTTCCTCTCTCTTCATTGATTCAACAAATCATTAATCATTTCCACATTTGATTCTAACTTGATTTAGAACATAAATATAAATTTTATAATTTTATATTCATGTTTTTATTGAAGTCAATATTTCAAACCTGTTTGTGTTTTTAGGTGAGTGGAGGAGCGCCACCTAGTGGCAGCAGGATCAGTGTGAGGACAGAGAGGACACAGTCCTTCCCTCTAAAATGTCTCTTAGTGGGGAACACCAGGACCACAGGTGAGGTCATGACCTTCACCTGTGCAGAAAAGGTCAAAGTTCAGCAGTGGAATCACCAAACCGTCTCCGTTCACAGGAAGCTATCAGAACCAGAACCAGAACCTGGACCTGGACCCAGCCGTGTTTCCTTCAGCAGTAACAACTCAAAGAGGTGAGCTGGATCTAAGTGTTTTATTTTTTAAATGTTCATGTGAGCCCAACAAATATTACCTTTACAAAGTCGCCTTTTATCACCTGAAGAAATATTTTCCTCTGAAATTTGACGATTTTATACAAATATATTAATGTGATTATTGGAAAACAATCCAGTCCTGCTGCCCACAACCAGGAGGCTTTTTATCACCAATCCATTTCTAACATGACCTTTTTATTAATTTACAGGAGTCGTGCAGCTGAGCCCAGCTGTGTGTCATTGAAGAGCAACGAGTCAAAGGACTTTAATATTGGGTTTAAATCAGACCAGCCTCCAGCAGCAGAGAGTCGGGTCCAAAGGTTCTGTTCAATGTTCTACTGACATGATCATAAAATATACCAGTTCTGGTCACATTTGATTTTCTGTTTGTTTTTTAAAAAGTCGTCATGATTGAATGTTTTTAGGGACTTTCTGGGTCTTTAGCAACGTTTGGGAGACATGAGGAACCTAGAAAACTCTGCAGCTGCAGAACAAGATGTGAAAGTTTATTAATAGGGAGAAAACATGTAATGATCTAAGAGCTGCATCAGCTGCTGCCATCTTAGATTTCAGCTCTGTGGAAACCACCTGTTGGAGCATTTTATGAATTTATCTAAAGAAATGAAGATACAATGTTGAGAATCTGTGGATAAACATTAGTGGAGCTCCAAGATTAAAACAGTTGATTCCTGTAATTCACTGATTATGGAGAAAAATATGAATTACATAATTGTTT
The DNA here is from genome assembly GCF_000485575.1 of Poecilia formosa. NCBI lineage: Eukaryota > Metazoa > Chordata > Actinopteri > Cyprinodontiformes > Poeciliidae > Poecilia > Poecilia formosa. The sequence continues at coordinate 4,846 of NW_006800240.1, read as the reverse complement.
CCTTTTAAATTTACTGATTTTATTAAAAATTAAATCTGCCAGGGTATGAATACTTTTGGTCTGAATTCTAAAATCAGAGCTAATTTAATTGTTTCTGCATAAAGAAGGTGGATGTTTTATTCTGTTCTGGATATTTAAACCTGAACCAAACAGACTTTTGCTGCTGTCTTTCTCTCAGCGTTTCAGTCCCAATCATCAGAAAACAGATCCTAAAATATCTCAGTGTTCCTAGTTAAACACCGATGGAACCTGTGCTGCCGGTTTTAAGGTTTAGAAAACTAAAGAACTATGCAAAGCTAATTCTGCCTCCAATCTGCAGAGAAGCTTCATCTCAGTTTGTCTCTGTGTGGACAGACAGATTCTGGTTCATTTGTCCTGGTTCCTCCACAGAGAGGATCTGCAGAGCTCAGAGGTTCCCACTGATCCGTCTGTCCAGCTGGACTCC
>NW_006800240.1:0-4179 GCF_000485575.1 Poecilia formosa | reverse complement strand
AACTTTATATTTACCGTAAAATACTGTAAAAAACCAACATGGCAGCAATGCACAAGATAAAAACCCATTTTAGTTTTAATTGCTGCACCCAGTACATAAAAATGTTCCACTCAGCTGCAGATGAAGAACCTTCAGAAACACACAGACAGCTACCAAATTCACACTGTGATGCAGCAGCGCCAACATTGAGGCCAGTAAATGATAAACTGCTGCTGATCTGCATGACATGAACTCTCCGACTGTCTACCGTCCATCTAGGGCTGAACACATGGACCGACCCATCGGTGTTGCTGGACACCTCACTGCTTTATGTGTTTTATGTCTAACCAACCCAACACCCATCCTATCCCCATCAGTGATCTTCAAGCCATGCTGCCCTGGATGCTTCAGAATAATAATTAAAATCAAAAAACATTTTCATAATGTGAACAGTAGTAAACCTGTCTAATATATTAGCCGAGGGTAAATCCATCAACTGGAGCTAAAGTAAAATAAAAGAAATGGAAGATGATGATGAATATTTTGTTTTTATCAAAACTGAACAGGCAACAATATTTTCTCTTTTTTTATTTTTTTACATTTGAAAATCTCTCTGTGGGAAACGAGTCCCAACCTGGTTCATGGAACCCAAATAACTTCATTCTGGTCAGAGTTCACAAGCATTTCATATAACATGATCAGCAGATGTTAACTTGTAGTCATTTTCCACCACACACTGCTAAAAGGAATGGCATTTCAATTGAAACACTTTGACAAAACTCTGAAGCTCAGAGGTCGCTCTATGGGAATCATGTCTGATTAACTGAAACCTTCAACCAGAGAAAAACAGAGTTTTAATGACCAAAACTGATTTAATCAAGTCTGTTCAGCAAGAACATTGTTTATTTATTTGCTTTTTTCTTTTATCCGTCGCCTCAGTGGGAGTTTGATTCAGAAAATCAGAATTATAATTTTATATTTCCTCAATGACTGAAATTGGAATTACTTTCAGGTTTAGACACCTTGGCAGAAAAATAATTAGTTTTCTGTAATTATTTTTCCATCATAGAAGTTCATACACAAACCCTTCTTAGAAAATCAGAAATGGTTTTTATTGGGTTTTTTCTTCAGATTTTAATGTTTAGTGTCAAAAGGAGCTGACACTGAACAGGCTTTTGCTTCCTGGCAGCTGAATGAGGAGCAGCTTATCCTGCTCTCTCTCATCCTCACTGATAACTTTGGCTGTGAGTTATTTTTAAAGTCAGTTTTTATAATTATATTTACATTATTGACATCATAACTGGATTACTTCAAACCTAAGGACTAGGAGGTTTTCTTAGTTTGATTTTTATCTCACTGCTCTTCACCTCCAAGTTGAACCCAGGGAAAATGCCTCCGTCCGACCCCAGGGACATTAGCAGTACTATACAACGACTTCAGTTTTTAGAAACGAAGATTCAACGGCTGGAGGTGAACTTTGAGATCAACGCTACCTGTGGAAATGAAACAACTGTTCCTCAAAATAGCGGAGAGGTCGTGCGCCCCGCACAAGCAGCTCACCCTGGATCGCTCAGGGCGCCAAGCCGAAACAAAGGCTCACACTGCGGATCCCATGAGACGACAAACAGGGAGAACTCCTCACCTGGACGAATCAGCGTGGCCGGCTCTGAGCCGAAACCCACCTTCAACGTCAACACCTGCTCCGCCAAAGAACAGCAAACAAGCAGCTGGAACCAAAACGGGCCCACCGACCCCGCTCCCAAGGACAAAGCGGCCAGCCCAAGCCTCAAAACATTCAGATTCTGTGGGAATCCCACTGAAAAACAGATTTTCTGCTCTCCGGTCTGAGCCTCTGAGTGAAAACCCACCTTCAAACATCAACAATGAGGCTAAACCAACACATCCACCCCGCAAAGCTCCGAAGGACAAAGTGACCACCAGGAAAATGAAACCAGAACCAGAACCAAATGAGGAGAAGCAGCATTCAGCTTCTATGCACCACAAATCTGGAACAAACCTCTAGAAAACTGTAAAACAGCTGAAACACTGAGTGCCTTTAAATCTAGACTAAATCCCACCTGTTTAGAGTTGGATTTTAAACATAAACAATTATAAATTTAATGATGACACTTGACTTAATGTAATATTTTGCTTATTGATTCTATGTTGCATGATTTTGTGTTTTTATGATGTAAAGTACTTTGAAATGCCTTGCTGCTGAAATGGGCAATAAAATAAAATGTGATTGATTGGGTGGAAGTGAACTCATCCAATAGTGATTAACTTTAATTAGAAAAACAAAAATGAAAAGATCACCATAGTCTGACACACAGGGAAAACCTGCAGCTGAACCAAAACTCACTGTGCTTGAGATTTTTCTCAGAGTAAAAACAAATATCTAGTTATCTGCGGTTTCTGTCCAGGCGCATCTCGTTCATGTGGCCTATCAGTGGGTTAGATTGGTGCTGTGTTTTGTGGATCAGGTGCAATCACAGTTTTGTGCGTATCCTCTGGTAATATCCTGCTGAGCTGCAGGGCAAAAACTATGGAAAGGTTTTCCTGCATATTGATAAAGGGGGGGGGGGGGGAAGGCTCCTACTGTAAAAACCCTTTGAATGTTGTAACGCTTGGGTGGTGTTTACGGGAGGAGAGGAGGCGGCAGACTCGTCAGGATGGTCAGAAATTCACAACTACACTGGTACTGGGAATTCCACAGTATTGTCCTTTAATAAAATGCTCTTCACCAACCTTACAAGCCCGGTTGAACGGGTGCTATACGATCAAACATGAAGTGAACAGAGTCCAAATAACCCGTAACGTTACTAAACTTAAGAGAGCTAACATGTCCGTCTCAGTCCATGTATCCAACTGTAGCACGTTTCTCCCACGCTCTCTACAGGGAAGCAGTGGCGCATACATGTGACATCATCAGGGATACTAGAGTGTCTTAAAGAGACACTACATAATTATGACTGTTAAAATGTTCAGCAGGATCAACCAGCTGTACAGTACAGCTCTATGAATTATTTTCTTCATGCTTTGCATGTTTCAGGTTTCTTCTGAATGAAATCCTCCTCATGGTTTGTAGTTGGAATGAACTCCTTTCTAGACATCTTGATGTATAAATAATAGATGTATTGTGAATATTAATTTGCTGAAGTGTTTCCTCCTATGTCTTTGTCTCTGTGTTCAGATTTTGATGATCGATGTCAACGTGACCTTAAAGAGTCTCTAAAGAAAACGGTCCAAACTGTCTATGAAGGCATTGCGATACGCGGACAGAAAACGTTTCTGAACCAGATCTACACAGAGCTCTACATCTTGGAGGGAGGAAGTGGAGAGGTCAACCAGGAACATGAGGTCAGACAGATGGAAACAGCATCCAGGAAACAAGGAAAAACAATAAAACTAGAAGACATCTTTAAACCTGGAAGAGATCAACCAATCAGAACAGTGATGACCATGGGAGTGGCTGGCATTGGGAAAACACTGTTAACACAGAAGTTCACTCTGGACTGGGCTGAAGGCAGAACCCACCAGAACATCCAATTTATATTTCCATTCACTTTCAGAGAGCTGAATGTACTGAAAAAAGAAACCAGTTTGGTGGATCTGATTCATGAGCGCTTCACTAAAACCAAAGGAATCAGCAGCTTTGAAATTTTTCATGTTCTGTTCATTTTTGATGGTCTGGATGAGAGTCGACTTCCTCTGGACTTCAACAAGAATCCAGTCCTGTCTAACCCTTCAAAGTCCAGCTCACTGGATGTTCTGCTGACAAATCTCATCACTGGGAAACTGCTTCCTTCTGCTCTCCTCTGGATAACCACACGACCTGCAGCAGCCAGTTTGATCCCTGATGAGTCTATTGACAGAGTCATAGAGGTCAGAGGGTTCACTGACCCCCAGAAGGAGGAGTACTTCAGGAAGAGATTCAGAGATGATGAGGAGAAGGCCAGCAGGATCATCTCCCACATCAAGGTATCACGAACCCTCCACATCATGTGTCACATCCCTGTCTTCTGCTGGATCACTGCTAAAGTTTTGGAGGATGTGATGAAGGCCAGAGAGGGAGGAGAGCTGCCCAAGACCCTGACTGAGATGTACATCAAGTTCTTGTTGCTTCAGAACAAAATCAAGGAGGAAAAGTACAGAGGAAAACCTGAAGATCCAGAGAACAGGAAGCTGACTGAGTCTCTA